>NW_005842711.1:522391-531137 GCF_000455745.1 Alligator sinensis
TTTTGTCGTGGAAACACACGCAGCATACTTTTGGGTCAGGTCAGCAGAAGCTTTTATTCAAAAGAAACTACAGCTGTAGGGGGGATTCCAAAGTGACATGGATTTCCCAAGCACTTGGAAGGGGTTCCCCCCAAGAGCAAAATCAGGAGGCTTATATACTTTTTAACAGTTGCTTACAACTCATGTGATCATATAGTGAAATTAGCATGAAAAGCGGCTATTATATTACTTCATTATTTCTTTGCTGTAATCAGGATGGGAACTAACGGGGGAGGCGAGGTTAGTTCACAAACCTCCTTCTTGCACCTGGAAATCAGATTTGTACATACTTTTTTGCTATCTTCAAGGCCGTGGTGAGCGAAGCAGTTGCAGAGGAGTTACAAAGAACAAACACTTTCTCTTATCTGTTCTACTATACAGAGCCAGCAATTCTCCACAAAGCGGTTATGTCATCTTATAACTAAAATAATCAAAGTTTAAGGCATATATTTTTTCTGATTCCACAGTAGTCAAATGCAGATTGATCTGGGATCCATTGGAACCAGACCCTTTTTGAGAAGCAGTTGTATGGGGCTGACACTCCTGGAGAAATTCTGAGGGTAGAAGTTTGTGAAACCCAAAAACCATTGGATTGCCCACACATTGCTTGGGGGATGGGAGGACAGTTCATTGCAACTGTTATCTTGTGGAAGTCCATTCATAGTCCTTCTGGACTGAGGATATATCCCCAAAAAACCACTGTTGTGCAGTCAGACTTGCACTTCTCTAATCTTGATGCATATGGTTCTAGTGGAGCCATTCTAGAATAAGGTGGATGTGGTCATGTCTTTCTTAGGATTCTGAGGAAATGAGAATCATCCAGCTAGACCACCATAAACTGACCCAAGACATCCCAGAAAATGTCATTGATGAAATGTTGGAATGTGGTGGGAGCACTGGAGAGTCTGAAAAGCATACATTTTTGGTACAGAAATAACTTTTTGGTACAGTTTTTTAAGAGGCCAATGATGGGATTTTTGGGGGGGGGTGGGAAGGAGAACTCTTCTTGAGTAACAGCATTGGTCTGGTTCCAATGGCTCATGGAAAAGGAGAACTTGGTTAAAAATATGAAGGTAGAAGGGAACTTGGGTGACTGTGACCATGCTGTGATGAGGTCAGGTTCCTCAGGAAAGGAAGGAGGGAGAGCAGCAGAATAAAGATACCATATTTCAGAAAAGGAGACTTCAGGTGACTGGTGGGACCCCCTGGGAGGCAAATCTGAATGAAAAAGGAGTCCAGGAGAGCTAGTTATACTTTAGTGAGGCCATATGAAGTATGCAAGAGCAGGATACCCTGATGTGAAGAAAATACAGGAAGTGCAGGCTCTCCAATGAGTTGAAATTCATGAAAAGTATAGCACAGGCATGCAGGAAGAAAAATCAATACATGCCTTGGCTTTCCTAAGATGCATGCAGCATAGGCATTGGTGATGTGCAGGTGGTGCACGTGGGTGCATGTGAACCCCCTAAGCATGGCGGTGCGCCCCGTGCAAAAAGATGCCGCCGACCCTGCAGGTAGTGCTTGTGGGCAGTCACCGCTTGCTGCCAACCCCCGCCCCCAGCACCATGGCCGTCTGCGGGAGCTCACCATTTGCCACTGCCACTCTCCCCTGCTGACTGCGCTGCCACTGCCTGTGGTAGTTCACTGTGCCCCCCTGCCAGCCTCTGGGGGCATACGGTGTTCATAAGCACAGGACATAACAGATAACAAATAAGGATTCTACAAATATGGCAGAAGAAAGAGGAAGACCAAGGAAAGTGTAGGTCACTTAATGCAAAAAGGAATCTAATAAAGGCAGCTGCAGAGAAGGTTGAATTTTTTAATGACGTTTTTGCTTTGGTCTTAATGAATGGGGTAGCTGTCAGATGAGAAGCACAGCTGTCAGCAGGATAGGGAAGGAGATAAACAACCTAGCATAGTGGAAGAACAGTTTAGGTATTTCTTACAGAAGTTGGGTGTTTTCAAGTCAGCAGGGCTAAATTTGGCTATTATCCCAAGGAACTAGCTGAGGTAACTAGAGGGCTATTGGCAATATATCTGAGAACTTGTGCAGATTAGGTGAGGTTCCAGCGGTGATGTAACTTGGATGGGATGACTGGGGCTGTTGTCTCAGGCAATGACTTGGAGGGGAAACAGAAAAAAAAATGGCTGCTGCCACAGCTGTACAATCACATTGGAGGTTGTGGCAGCAATCTTGAAGCAGCTACTGATCATATATGTGGCAGCTGCCCTTGTGTCTGGCCATGCTGTTATGCTTCTGGGTTCCAGATGACCAGAAAAGGACAAATATGACTTCTATGTTCAAGGAAGGGGAGAAGGCATGTCTGGGGAATCAGAGAGCGGTTAGTATGGACTCAGGAGAGCGGTTAGTCTGACTTCAGGCCCTGGAAAGATGAAGGAAGAGGTCATCAGAGTATCTTTTTTCAAGCACCTCAGCAAAATTCTATTAGCTAATTTCACAGGATAAGCAGCCAGAACTAAACAGTATCTAGTCTAAAGATGTCAAACAAGACCTACCATAGGGGAGATCCCTTTCAAGAATTCTGCCATGGCAGTGGCAATGGCAAAAGGGCTTTCCTTCTCCACTGCCATCACTTGCAAAGTGGAGTCTGATATGCCTGTTGCAGAGGGTGAATGGCCTAGTTAATCCAGGTTGTCTCCACAGAAACTGAGTCATTGACAGTCTATTGTGGCAAGTCTGCCACCTACTTCTCAGACAAAATTGCTTATATCCAGCACATCTTGGGGACCACTACTTCAGCTGCAGAGTCTGAATTTGGGGTGGGAGAAGCTCATTATGGTTTGGCTTCCATGGATTAGTTTCAATTGTTGTTGCCCACTGTCAGGATTAACTCGGCTGTAGGTGGTCACTTCATGAGTTACCATAGGCAGGCTGGGGTCATACCACATCTGTTGCAGTCCCAGTCATTAGACCAAGGGTTGAGTTGGTATCGTGGTCAGGGTGGATGGAAGATCAGAGCCAGGAGGTCTGAACAGTGCAGGAGCAGGGATTGTGGTGAGGCTGGGATCAGGCAGGAGCTACCAAGAACAGGGCTGGAGTTAGGCTGGAGCAAGATAGAGGTCCAGAAGCACACACGGGAGTTTTGTTGCTGGGACAAATCCCACAGGAAGTAGGAAGGATTTTATAGCTCCCCTATTAGGGGCTTGTGTTTCCTATAGGTTCCTCTTGGTCAACAGACTCCTCATCAATGTTTACTGGTGAGAGTCTACTACAGATCTCCTACCCAGGATCAAGACCTTGACCAGGAGTTCACAGGGAATTGGCTGAGACCACACGCTTTTGGTGCATGGTTGTCATGGGAGACTTCAACTACCCAGAAATCTTGTGGGAAGAGCGCTTGGCCAAATCCAAGCGGTCGCAAAGCTTTCTCTCATACGTGGACGAGCTCTATCTGATGCAGGAAGTCTACGGGCCGATGAGAGGTAAAGCGCTGCTTGACCTGGTACTGGCAAATGGGGATGACCTAATCAGCAACCTAATGGTCAAAGGGAAGCTGGGTGACAGTGACCATGAGCTGATCACCTTCACCATCCACCATAAAGCTGGCAAGTCAGTCAGTAATACTGAAGTCCTTGACTTCAGGAAAGCTGACTTTGACAAGCTCAGGAGGCTTGTCAGTGAGGCCCTAAAGGGCCACAACCCAATGGAGAGTGGAGTTCAGGACGAGTGGTTGCTCCTCAAGGGAGTAATTCCAGATGCGCAAGCAAAGTCCATCCTGTCTCGGAGGAAAAGCAGCAAAAGGGCACAGCAGCCCCCTTGGCTCTCCAGGGCACTAGTGGACCACCTGCGTCTTAAAAGAAAGACCTACAAAGGATGGAGGACTGGAAACACCACCAAGGAGAAATACTGTGCACTGATCCGGACCTGTAGGGAGCAAATCAGGAAAGCCAAGGCTGCGACGGAACTCCAGCTAGCTACAAATATCAAGGACAATAAAAAGGACTTTTTTTAGATATGTGAGGAGCCGGAGGAAAAGCAAGGGCAACACTGAACCCCTGATAAACCAGATGGGACAACTGACAACCGACTCCCAGGAAAAAGCATACTTGCTAAATGGGTACTTTGCACCAGTTTTTTACCAGTCCCATGGGACACCCCTGCCCACTACAAGACAGGGAGGCCTGGGTGAGGGAGATTCTTTACCCTCCATCAATGCTGACCTTGTGAAGTAACACCTTGACAGACTGGATACCTTCAAGTCAGCCGGCCCTGACAGTTTACACCCCAGGGTACTCAAGGAGCTGGCAAGCATCATAGCCCAGCCCCTGGCATGGATCTTTGAGAACTCCTGGCGCTCTGGTGAAGTTCCCGAAGATTGGAAGAAGGCCAATGTGGTGCCTATCTTCAAGAAAGGAAGGAAAGTAGATCTGGCAAACTACAGGCCCATCAGTCTGACCTCTATCCTGGGGAAGGTCTTGGAATTCCAAGATTGTCAAAGAGGCCATTCTTAACAGACTAGTTGACGTCAACATCCTGAGGGACAGCCAGCATGGGTTTGTTGTGGGTAGGTCTTGCTTGACCAATCTCATTTCCTTTTATGACCAGGTGACCTATCGCCTGGACAAGAGAGAAGAGATCGATGCCATATATCTTGACTTTAAAAAAGCCTTCGATCTGGTATCTCATGATCACCTCTTGGCAAACTGGCTAACTGTGGCCTCGACCTCACCATGATCTGCTGGCTGGGGCATTGGCTCTGTGGTAGGACCCAGATGGTGATGGTTGATGGAAGTCAATCGTCGTGGTGCGCTGTGACCGGTGGGGTCCCCCAAGGCTCTGTTCTAGGGCCTATACTATTTAACATCATCATTAATGTTGTAGACATTGGTGTCAGAAGCGGACTGGTCAAGTTTGCTGATGACACCAAACTGGGGTAAAGCATCCACACCTGAGGACAGGAGGGTGATCCAGGCAGACCTTGACAGGCTCAGGAAATGGGCAGACAAGAACCTGATGGTGTTTAACACCAAAAAATGCAAGGTTCTCCACCTTGGGAGGAAAAACCTGCAGCATGCTTATAGGCTTGGCAGTGCTACACTGGTTAGCACTACAGACGAAAAGGACTTGGGGGTCATGATTGACCACAAGATGAACATAAGCCTTCAGTGTGAAGGCTGGTGGCCACCTACAAGTTTATCAGGGGTGCTAACCAGGACCTGGGGGAATGTCTGTTCACCAGAGTGCCCCAAGGGATGACAGAGTTGAACGGTCACAAACTCCTCCATGACCATTTCAGGCTGAACATAAGGAAGAACTTCTTTGCTGTCCAAACCCCCAAGGTTTGGAATAGACTGCCATCGGAGGCTGTTCAAGCACCCACTTTGGATGCCTTCAAGACACATTTGGATGTTTATCTTGCTGGGATCCTATGCCCCCTGCTGACTTCGTGCTCCTGGGGCAGGAGACTGGACTTAATGATCTTCCAAGGTTCCTTCCAGTCCTAATGTCTATAATTCTATGAGTCTCTTGCTGCTGGCTCCCCTGCCAGCTACTGCCCTGTCCCCAACTCCCCTTTTCAGACAAGTTCACTCAGCACATGGTTGTCCAAAAATAATGGGTGCATCTGAATGTTTTTGGATTCCTTGACCCCTGTCAGTCTGGTTTTCATCCTTGGCTCAGGGTGGAGACTGTACTTGTGTGCTTGTGGCCTTGGTCAGTGATCTTCACATGCATATTGACAGGGGACATCACATGTTATTTATCCTATTAGATATTTTAATGAATTTCAATACTCTTCATCATGAGGTCCCAGTAGTGTGACCTGATGGGTGTTCACAGAACCTCCCTTAATTAGTTCTTCCCTTTCCTACCTGGGAGCTCCCAGAGGGTGGTGATGCGTAAGTGCTAGTTGTCCCCTTGGGACCTTCCTGTGGGGTTCCCCAGGAATCCATCCTGTCACTACTCTCATTTATCATGTGTCTGAGACTGCAGAGATTTGGAGTTAGGTGCTATCAGTATATGGATGACACCTGTCCTTTTTTTGTATTCATCTGACCCAGTCTTAGTCCTTACCCAGTGCCTGGCTACAACTGGGGACCAGATGAGGATGAATACCTGGACAAGAGAGAGGTGATGGTAACTGGCAGACTCGTGAGGATGTGGATTCCTATCATTGATGGTGTAGCAGAAAGCCCCCTTTTCCTCCTGCCTGCATTTGCTCTCCCCTCTTTGGATATGTTTCTCTTTTTCTACCTTTTCTTCCTTCTTCTCCCTTTCACTTTAAGATAAGGAATTGTGTTTTAAAATTTGTGTGTGTGCATTTTGTATCTCCCCTTGTAGTTTGGTATTTTTATCTATTTGTGTGCCATGGCATTTGTAGCTTATATTTTATACTTCTCACCTTTCAACTTTCAACTGAATATGTTTAGTTTCATAAGTAAATTATACATTGTAACAATGTTAACAAGGGCAGGAATCAAACTGCCCTTCCCTGTATTAGGCTGGTCTCTGAAAAAGTGAGTGAATCAGTGATTGAATGTGTAACATAGTAGCAGGCAGCAATTATCACCTGGAAGCTGCAGATCAGCCAACGGAAGAACTCAATAGAAGACAATGTAACAACTGGGAAATCTCTAAACGTCACTGATCAAGGGCTAGAAGCCCTGGCCTCAGTTAATCAACGCCAGAGACCAACTTTTGGGCTGAATATCTCCAGATCGACCACTCCCAGAGCCCTATTCTAAATTCATCAACGGACTCCCAAACCTGCACATACATGCGGATGACCCCTGGGGCTGACAGATGCTGTCCAGTAGCCACCGAGGGGGGGGAAGTCCCATGAGGGTCAATGACCCCTGGATTGGGCAAACCTGAAAACTGGGGTGTCACCAAAGTCTGCCAAGGACAGATAAAAGGCAGTGAAAAGTGACCCTCAGGGGTGTCCTCTTGATCTCGATCTCCAACTCGACCAGACCTGTCCAGCCAGAAGGACCAGCCGGCGACCCCCTTCTGGAGGATAACACCACGCTGAAAGAAGCCTCGACTGGCCATTGACGGCAGACTCCAGCGCTTGTAGGATAGGTATACCTGACTCTGTAGCCTGCTACTCTGTGTGTGTGTGTGTGTGTGTGTGTGTGTGTGCGCGTGTGTGTGTGTGGGGACCAGCCCCAAGGTTTATGATTACAGTGTTTCAATCTGCCTAATAAACTAGAATTTTAAGGATCCCGAGTTGGACATTTGTAGCCAACAATGGGAGTTGTAATTTCTTCTTGTCACTCATATTTGTAGCCTTAGCATGCTCCCGGACCTTTTGTTACACCTGGATTCTCAGGTGCCAGCAGTTGCTAGGAGTGCCGTCATCAAGTCCACCTGAGGATAAGGCTGCAACTCTTTCTTTCAAATTCAAACCCAGCCACCATTGTCCACACTTCTGTAACATTTGAGCATAGACTACTGTAATGTTTTCTCTATAAAGCTGCCATTGAGGATGTCCCAGGAGCTGCACAAGGAGCTGCTTGAAGGCATTTTTGTTTTGGCATTGGAATTTAAGGATGCTGTAACTGCCTTCAGAGGCAGAGCCCCATTTCAGCATTAAAGAGCTGCTTCTCCAGCAGGCTCCCACCAACTGGCATGGAAGACAGAGACCTCCCTTCTGACTCCAAGGATACTGACTTCAGTTACCACCCCACAACCATGCACATGTAGTCACTGTTGGGAGTAAGCAACCAAAGGGACAAGAAAAGCAACCTGAAACACAAGTGAGGAGGTCGGAAGTTCTGGAGGCAGAATTAAACCCCCGGGTTGATGGAATCTGAGGGTAAGCCAAACCAGGACATCTTCTCCTATTGGGGATGTGTTGAAATGTGTAGAATGTGTTGGCTCTAACAAAACTCCAAGCCAACTGGCTTCTTCCCTGCCCTGGGTCCTATCCCCCTTGCAGTAAGCGTCCAGTGCCTTACTGGTATTATCAGGGCATTCCAGGAGTCAGCAGAGCCTCTTTCTGCAGCTTTCCATGGCAGGAGCTCTTCACCTTGTAGCTTGTAGGGCCAGCCTGCCTGCTTGGACTCAGCCACTGACTTTATGCGACTCCTAAGAGAAGCCCTATCCTGTGTCATGTGACTCTGCAGGCACTCATAGGAGTTTCTCTTCTGTTCCTGATGATGAGCCCCCTGCTCTCCCTGCTAGGACTTAGCTCAGCTGTCTGCAGCCCATTGTTTCTGGGCTGCCTCCCTGCCTTCCCTTGGCACTTTTTACTGTTCTGCCTCCATTCCCTGGGTGAGTTACCTTCCCAGGGTTAGCCTGTACCTGTGACTCACACTGTCTGTTTACTGGCAGCCAGTTCATTAGCAGCTAGCTGTTTTCCTAGCTACCAGTCCTCCCTGATTCAGCTTAGCCTGTTACACTTTCCTCTTAAAGAAAGTAGCAGGAAATTTCTGGCTCCCTGTTACAGGGGAATTATCAGGTAGGTATACGGGCTAGACAAGGGGTGCCAGACAGAACAAGAGGCCCTTGGTCTAGGTGCTCCAAACATGGTTGCGGAGATGCAGCAAATATCCGGGGTGTGAGGAGGGATGCCAATGGGGCTGGGTGGGCTGTTCCAACTAGAAGTGCACCAATAAAGATTTTTTTGGCTAATACCAATGGCCAATTATTAACCAGCCATATCAGCCAATACCAATTCGATGGCTGATATGCAGCCTGGCAGCTTGGGGAGCAGCATCCAGGCCCGAAAGCGGGGGGGGGGGG
>NW_005842711.1:531149-532983 GCF_000455745.1 Alligator sinensis
GAAAGGGGACTGTGGCAATTTTGGGGGGTAAGCTACAGCCACCCCAAAAAATTGCCACAGTCCCCTCTCCCCGTGCCACCCCCCCTCCCCTGACTTACTGGCTGGACGCTGCTCTCTAAGCTGCTGGGCTGTATTCCTGACCACGTGCATGCTGTGCACATGTACATGGCATTTATCGGTGACTTTATCAGCCAAAAAAAAGCCAATTGCCAATAATGTAAATTTTCCTTTTATCGGTGCTGATACAATATAGACAGATATATCGGTGCACCTCTAGTTCCAACCCCAAGTCTCAGCTGAGTGAATTGGCTCTATGTGCCTAATGGAGGCCCCAGGGCTTCATCAGGATGAACAAGGTGTGAGCCTGGGAGCGTCCAGGCTGTGCTGGGGCCAGATGGGTGTTTGAAAAAAATGTGAGGAGTAAAGGCTCCCATGCTGTGCTTCCTGGGGCTTCCCATTGCTAGCAGAAGTCAGTGTCTGGCAGGGACGGAGGTATGTACCTGCATCTGCCCTTCTGCCCCCATCAGCTTGGGGGGCTTTAGCTTAGTCATGTATGTTCCCCTGAAGATGCTGAAATGCTTCCTGAGTAGCAAAATAACCCAAATTCAGAACCCCCAAAATAACCTAAATTCAGTCAGCAGAGCATGAAAGATCAGGAGCTGGAGGTTTATCCCTGCAGCCTGTCTCAGCTGGGGAGGATGGCCCCAGTGTTCAACTACGACTGCCACTCCTTAAGGTAGGAGCTGCCCCAACCCCAGGAGGACTAGAAACCTTGAGTCCCCACCAACATTCAGGAACAGAAAACAGGAGCCTTGAGTATATCTTCCCTGGCACAGCATGGATCTGAGGGGATGGGATATCTATCAGTCCCTTGGAGCCCCAGAGTTGCTGCCCCTTTTAACACCTGGATCATGATTATTCATATGATATCATCAATCACCTGGGTGTAGCTCAGTGCCCTTGACCCAGTCCATCAAAGAACTGTAGAGAAGTAGGGCTGGAAGGGACCTCTAGGGGCTATCTAAGCCAACTCCCTGCATGAGGCAGAATCAGCCCTATCCAAACCATCCTATACAGTCCATAAACTAAACTCTTTGTAACCCAGGCGGTACTCCAAGAGGTACCCCCTCTCCAATTGAAGGAATCAAAGCAGGTGCACAAGCACTGTGGGAGGTGTAGTGACTCTCCTCCCCTTATAAAGCAGAGCTAGACCACCACTGGGGACTTAAACTTAGATCTCCCACATGGTAGGTAGAAACACTGCCACACAGCCACCAGTGCTGGTACTGTTTCAAGCTGCAAGGGGTCTTGACCTTCCTGGAGCCCCAGCCTCACGTCGAGCTGCCTGGCCTCTGATTGGAGAAGCCTCTCTGGTCACTGCTCAGATCTTTGCTGGAGCAGAGGAGCCTCTCCTGCTGGCCGCAGCCTCTCATAGGTGATCCTGGAGCCCAGCGGGGAGCCTCTCCTACCAGCTGCACACCGTGCTGCTGAGGACCCCAGTGCTGCCTGCAGGTCCCACTCGTTCAGGCTCTTCTGGGACAACTGCTCCTGCCCCGCTGGTTCAGCTTTTGCCAGCTCCTTGAAGCTCCTTCCTTGTGGTCCCTCGCTGGTCTCCCCTGAGTCAGCCGCGCTGCCCCTTTTATCCCCCTCCAGGTGACCTAAGGGGCCAGTCAGAGGACACGGAGGGCGAGTCTCTGGGGCCTGATTGGTGAGGAAAGGAAATCCCAAGTCCTCCAATCATCTTTTACCCCTTCAAAACCCCTGGGCCAAATCATTACCAGATTGGTGAGGAAAGGGAATCCCAAGTCCTCCAATCATCTTTTGCCCTTTCAAA
>NW_005842711.1:533396-539142 GCF_000455745.1 Alligator sinensis
CTCCAGGGGAGCGGCAGCTACAACTGCCGGCTGGGTGGCGTGAGGCCGCCTTCTACAGGGAGACCTAGGCCTCTCTTCTTGCGGCTCTCTCTCGGGTGGAGGGGGCCCCACCAATTCGCCAATAGGCGGCAGGAGGTTCTGGTGGCAGGAGGTCCCGGTCCAGATTCAGGGGAGATCTCGTATACTGGGAGGTCTCCCAGTTGTCACATCACTGTATAGGGTTCAGCCTGCCACCAATCAGCAATTTTGTGTCTCCCAGTTAGCCCCAAGTTTCTCAGCAGCACCCAGTCCCCATCTTGTAACCCTTGCTCATGAACTCGAGCATCATAAAGCCGCTTATGGCATTGCTGGTTTCTTCCAGCAGTTTCGGCTGCCAGTCGGTACGCACAGTGCAGACAGTCCCAAAGCTGTTGTGCATATATACCGTGAGTCAAATCTTGTTGCTAGACTCATTCTACCCCAAAGCACAAATGTATGGGTAACTGGGGTTCCCTCCTGAACATGAGTAAATACGGACTGACCCCCGTTGCAGCATTCCTAGTGGAGTTGTAGGCATGCACCAGGTATGCGATGTGCTGGCTCCATGCGGCCTTCTGTTCCTGCTGGAGGGTACCCAGCATGTTCAAGAGAGTGCGACTGAAGCGCTCAGGTTGGGGATCTCTTTGGGGGTGGTAGGGTGTAGTCCTTGATTTGTGTATGCCAGCCAGTTAGTACTTCACGCAACAACCGGCTCTCAAAATCTCACCCTTGATCGGAGTGGATTCTTGCGGGCAGCCCAAACATGGAGAAGTACTTTTCCCACAGTACTTTGGCAACTGTTCTTGCTGATTGATCTCGCGTAGGGAAGGCCTGGGCATATTGGGTGAAGTGGTCTGTCACAACCAGCACATTCCCCTTTTGGTGCCCCTCCCCTTCTATGGCTAGGAAATCCATGCACACGAGCTCCATGGGTTTTGAGCTCTGGATGGTGTGTAGCTAGGCAGTTCAAGCGGGCAGGGTCTTCCTCCGCACACACCAATCACAGTTTGAGCATTTAGTCCTTACGTCTTCAGCCATTTTGGGCCAAAAGAACCGCTCATGGGCTAGTGCCAGGGTGCATTCCACCCCCATGTGCCCAAAGTCATTATGCAAGGCCCGTAATGCAAGGGCCTGATACTTCTGAGGGAGGACCAGCTGCCAATATTTCTGTCCTTCTGGGTCCTGCACCACCCGATGTAGCACTCCATCAAACAAGCGAAGCCTTTCCCACTCCCTCAACAGGAGGTGGGCTGCTGGGGTAGCATTATTAAGGGTCGCAGGGTGGGTATTCCCTGATCTCCAGGCACACAGCACCTCTCGCACATCCGGGTCCTGTTCTTGTGCTGTTCGCCATTCCATGGCCGTGACCTGGGGCAATGAGGAGGGAGTCAGCGTGGTGTACTGAACCCAGGCCTGTGGGATCCCCTCAGGGGGCAACCCCAACACCTCAGCCATGCAAACAGTACTTTCCCTCATCCCCATAGGGTCTTGTAGCTGCAGGTCACAAATGGTCTTCACTGTCTCAGGGCTCCAAACACTCCCAGGGTTGTGGGGGAGTTGTCAAGACAGGGCATCAGCATCCACATTCTTTTGTCTCGCTGACAGTGCAGGTTAAAGGTGTAGTTGGCTAATGCCACAATCCAACGTTGGCTGGTCACATCCAACTTAGTGCTGGTGAGCACATAGGTAAGGGGATTATTGTCTGTCCACACCTGGAAGGTAGTCCCATACAGATAGTCCCAGAATTTCTCAGTGACGGCCCACTTGAGGGCCAGGAATTCAAGCTTATGTACTGGGTAGCGCGTCTCGCTGGGTGACAATCCCCTGCTGGCAAAAGCCACTGGTCACTGGTGTCCATCATGTTCCTGGTACAGTACAGCCCCCAGTCCTGACAGGCTACCATCCGTGTGCAAAATAAAAGCGCGGTTGGAGTCAGCATATGCCAGCACAGGTGCCTGAGTCAACCACCGGATCACCTCCTGGAAGGCATCTTCACACCGTGAGTCCTACCGGGGACCAAAATCTCTGTGGGGTTTCATGTCACAGGAAGCCCATTTATGCCATTGTTTCACCCCTTCTTGCGGGGTGACCTTCCCCCCTGGTGTCCACGAGTTAGGGCATTTAAAGGTCCAGTTATTGTAGCATAGTCTTTAATGAATCTAACTAAGTCACTACCAGCCAGCCTGTCTTCATAAGACTACCCTAAGCCCTAACACAACACAAGACAAAACACCCTAACCTGCCATAGGTAAAGTAGGAGAACCATGGCCGCCAATGTCCTATTAAAAGGTTGCCAAAATATGCTCTAGAGATCCCAGGTAGAGGGCCACACCCCCTGCTGCAGAGGAAGGCAAAAACCTCCATGGTCCATGCCAAACTGACCAGGGGGTAAAATTTCCTCCTGACCCCAAATATGGCATCTGTCTGACCCTGAGTGAAGGGGCAAGACTAGCCAGGAATCTCTGGCTCTGGTCCCAGCAGGAACATTTGTACAGCTCGAAGTCCCCAGCCTTGGCTGTAGCTAACACTCAATGCCTCCGAGGAAAGCTTAAAAACCCTGCCACGTAGCAGAAAGGTGGGGGCAGGGGCAACCAGGAAAGCATAGAAGCATAGGAATTACCAATGGCAAATGCACCTAAAAGTATACCACAGGTTCCAAATTAGTAGAGGGAAGCCAAATTGATTATCTTTATTAGCCCAGCATTTAAAATTTCCATTACTGGAGAGATCCATTTTCCTTTTATTTGTTCAAAGAACAAACAGGACCACAAATCATAACTTAAGTCATCTGTCTCATTCTCTGCACAAGATCATATTAGCCTCACAGGACGCATCCAGATGTGCATGAATATTTGGTTCCCAGGGGACAAGTAGCAGCGGTACACCTTGTGCCACCACTTCTTGTCCCCAGGGAACTCCCGTGCCACATGTGCTTTGGTGCACAGCAAATTGCCCAAGGTGGCATAGGGAGGCTGGAGCCAGCATTGTGCGTGCCCCAGCAGCCTTATCTGGGGTCCTGGGGGCCTCCTGGAGCTGCAGCCATGGAGAACCTGCTGGGCGCTGCTTTGTGGGGTTTTTTCCATGGTTTTTTTTTTAACTCCATCTCAAATGGAGCCAGTTCAGCACCCATGATCCTCCTGCTCATGTGGTTTCAGCCATGTCCCTTCTTTCCCCCACTCAGTTCCTTCCTCGGCCTGACTGAAGTGTGAAGCAAAGTGTGTGCTCTGCTCTTCGGTCCTGCTTACATTATCCTTGATTTCCACTCATCTTCAGCCTTACAGCCTCACTTCTCCCCTCCTGTAAGTGTATCCAAGTTGCCTTCCACCTTTACATTTTTGAGCAAGTCCTCCCTGTTCAAGAGCATCTTCCCCCCTCATTGGCCTCTCCACCAGGTGTACCAAAAAGTTATTCCTGAAACAGTCCAAGAACTTCCTGGACAAGAACGAGCTCTACCGCATGGTTCCTGCACCTCCACACTGACCAGCTTTCTGTTGCTGCTCATGGGTCCTCAGCCTATTCCCAACAGCATGATTGAGGAGCTGGTTCATCCAGGTGCGCAGAGATGTGCCAATGTTGCCCAGCAGGCCCCACTTCCTGGGCTTCACCATGCGACACCCTCAGTCTGACGCACACAATCCCCAGGAGGCTGGAAACAGAGCCCAGCACAGGACTGTCTGCACCCCCTGCCTGGCTCAGAGCCTCTAGGGCAGGTGCTAGCTTCACTTCTGTGGCACCAACCCCATAGTGCTGACCCTAGTGCATTTTGGATCCTTACAGCTAGGTCAGGGGTTCAGCACGGGAAAGACAGGCAGTGGGAGCCTGGAAGGGAGTCCTTGGAAGTGGGGCAGGTCCAGTTCTGGGGGAGGGACCATAAGGTTGTGGCAGGTCAAGTGTCTCCTCCACCCCGAGGCTGAGTCATGGGGCACCCCAAGGTTTGCACAGAGAGACCCACCACCCAGGCATCACCTCCAGACTTGGTGCATGCACACGGTATGAGGTGCATGGAGCTGGGTGCACCTGTTGCTATATAGGTAGCTGAGTTAGTAGCAACCAGCCTTGGCTGATATGGAGGCTGTGAAGACAGGGAGTGGCAGCCAGTCCTGTGGGATGCCTATGGGCCTCCTGGGTGGTGCAGAAATGTTCTGGATATGGGCGTCATGAAGCCATTGTGGTTGAAGGAGAGGCAGGGGCCAAGGCAGGGCTGTGAGGAGGTGGGAGGGGTATGGGGTAACCCTGGATAGATCCCTGCTAAGGGAGAATCATTTCCATCCACAGAAGGAGCTGATCTGCAGGCACCGGTGAGCTGGACTGGAGGGGCCTGCTGTGAGATAAGGATAAGGGGGATGGGGTCGTTGGGGGCAGGGAAGCTGGAGTTTTGGGTGTATAAGGACATGAGAGAGGAGGCCCCAGGGTTTGGTAGCCTCCTGGGTGGAAGGGATGAGTCTTGAGAAGGTGGGGGAGGGTGGAACTGCAAACCCCCTGAGGGTGTGCAGCCAGGAGGGAGGCAATGGATAATAGGGTAGTGATGGAAGCCAGAGGTTGGATTTTGGGCCCAGAAGTTGTAGGTACCTCAAGTGTGGGCTAGTGAGGGGCTGGGGCAGGGTACAGCTGTGCTGTTCTGCTGGGAACCATCTGGGGACCCGCTGTTTGGCTCCTGGAGCACAAACTTTGGCCACCGGCTCCTCCCCCTGCTTCCTGTGTGTCTTGTGAAACCAGGACAGCAACAAGGGTCCTGGCTCCATTTTGTTGCTTGGTGCGAACCAGGGCTGGGACTCAACAGGCTATAGTGTCCCCCTGTAATCCCTGCCTTGAGCAATGTGTGCACTCCTCCCATGGTTGTTGATGAAATGTCTTTATCCTTGGCTGGGACTGAGTCAGGCCTCAATTGTTGCAGCCTGTGGCAGCTTCAGCAACAAGCAATCTCAGGGGGGCATGTGCCTTCCTCATACCTCCTACGTGTTGCCTATAAGGCCAGGTCTAACAAGGGTCCTGGAGGAGCTAGAGGGCAGGGGCAAATGTGTGGCAGTCCCAGCACTCGTGTGTGATATAGGGGATATGCAGTAACCTTGGTCCTGTCTGCTGCAGCCTGGGGCCATAGAGACAGTGCTGTCCTTCTCCTGACTGGTCCCTACTCATCCGGCACCAACGGAGTGCTTCCTGCTGTTCTGCCTGGGTGTGCTCCTCACCGCCCTCCTGATGGGTGCTGTGTCCAGTCTGTGGATCCTATGGGTGGTGCTGACCAAGGGGCTGCGCCAGGCTTTTTCCTGAAGGGTGCGGAAGACCCCACTGCCGTTCCTTGTGGACAACACCTATGGGGAGCACTGGTACCTGCGGCTCAAGGTGTGAAGGGAAGCAGGGGTGTGCACTGTAGGAGCCTCTAGCAGGTTGCAGGTAACCTGCCTCTGGCTGCAGCTGGTGGTAGAGGCATCTGAGTGGCCTGGCTCTCCAGGTTCTGCTGTGGCTGGGGTTCTTGAACCTGACTTGGGGTCAGGGGTCCATAGGGGAGCCCAGGGAGAAGGTGGGTGGCGAATTGGCTGGAGGGTCGCACCCAGAGAGTCGTGGTGGATGGGTCGGTTTCGACCTGGAAGGGTGTGGGCAGTGGGGTCCCGCAGGGCTCGGTCCTTGGACCGATACTCTTTAATGTCTTCATCAGCGACTTGGATGAGGGAGTGAAATGTACTCTGTCCAAGTTTGCAGATGACACAAAGCTATGGGGAGAAGTGGACAC
>NW_005842711.1:539797-569017 GCF_000455745.1 Alligator sinensis
TGCCTATGCAGGGGGTCGGACTCGATGATCTATTGAGGTCTCTTCCGACCCTAGCATCTATGAATCTATGAATCTATGAAAGCTGAAGCCTGGCAGAGCCCTGTTGCAAGATCTGAGTTGGGGGAGGGGTGTGGGTAGTGGTGGGTTTCTTCTGAGGTGTGGGAATCAGGATGAAGCCACCCCCACTTTCAGCAGAGATACCTCAGCTCATGGAGGAGCACCAGAGATGTGGCAGATGAGCACAGGATGTATGGTTTGACTGTTCCTTCTCTTTGTCCTACCTCCCCTGCAGAGCTCAGGGCTATGCTTGTACTATGTCACGGCTGGCCCGGAGAAGGCGCCCCTCTTGCTGTTCCTGCATGGGTCCCCCCAGAACTGGTAAGTCTGTTTGGCCACTCTGAAGTTGGGGTAGGCAGGGAAGGGACATAGGGACTGGGGTGGTGGAAGAAGCACAGGAGTTTTATTGTCACTGTGAATAAAGTGGGGCTCCATAGATCAGGACCTTGGCTCTCACAGATGGTAGGAGTGGAGAAAGAACTGAAAAGGGGGTGACCGTCTGATGGTGGCCAATGTCTTGCTTCTGCAAAGGTTGTCAAAATATGATCAAGAGATCCCAGGTAGAGGGCCATGCCCCCAGCTACAGAGGAGGGCAATCCCCACTCCAGTCCATACCAATCTGACTATGGAGTAACATTCCTTCCTGACTCCAAATCTGGCAATTGGTCTGAGTCTGAGCACAGGAACCTCTGAGTGCAAGTCCCAGCAGGTGCATTGGCACAATCTGGTCACAATCCCCAGCCTTGGCTGCAGCCAACACCCAATGCCTCTGAGAGAGGCTTAAAAACACCCTGGCTCATGAAGTGGGGGTTGTTTCCAGCCCTATGCAGCAACCAGCAGAGTCCAAAAGCCTGGGAAATGCCCATGGATAGGGCTGACCAGCCACTGATGCCCCTTGTGCCCTGCCAGCTGTGGGAGTCCCTTTGCCAGGCAGAGGCCTTGTAGCAAGGGGGTAGATAGCATTGTGGCCAGTCAGGGGCCCTTGGTGACTGCAAAGGAGAGGGGAGGTGGGGTGTGGAGTGGGCTGGTTGGATTAGAGGCAGTGACTCCAAGGCTCCCAGTTCCTTGGACTGACCCATGGCAAGGGGCAGCCAGACCCTCTGGAATCAGCTGGATCAGGGAGTGGCTTTGGCAAAGGAGGCCAGGAGCTGACCCAAGCAGCTGACCTGAGCACACATGTGCTGGTGTATGGCAGGTTTTGCTGGTGCCACCAGCTGCAGGAGTTCCAGAAGCAGTTCCAGGTGGTGGCGTTGGACCTGCGGGGCTGCGGTGCCTCAGATGCCTCCTGTGAGAAGAAGTACTATGACTTGAAGATTGTAGCAGAGGATGTGCGAGAGGTCATTGGGACACTGGGAACCAAGGAAGAGGATGGTGAGGATACATTGCAGGGGTAGAAGCTTGTCTTTGGAGCACCAGGAGGAATGGTGCATTGTGGATTGTAGTTAGTGGTCCTTGCACTGGGTTCAGGTCCTCCTGGGTACAGAGAGGGATGTTATCAGGGGTTGTGCTTCCAGGGTAGGGTGAGGTGAGGTGAGGGAAGGGGGTTCAGTTCACAGAGCCCCAAGTGGAGCAGGTCTTTGTGCTGGCCAGTGCCCATGGAGGCAGGTTCTGAGGGGGAGCTGGGGGGGAGATTCGGTTGTCCAAGGGCTGACAACCATTAGTGGCTGATCCTTTGTAGCCCAGGTAGGTGCCCCTTATTCTCTGGTGATGTGGGGTGTGACCCTGGAGCAGATCCTGTGGAGCAGGCCTTATGCCCCATTGCCTACTAGGACATCTCAGGTCAAACGTCACCTCCTGCATCTCAGGCTTCTTCGGCAAGTACCAGGTGCTAGAGCCCCTCAGACTCAGAGCAGGTTTCCATCAGAGCACAGGGAAGGATCTGAGTGCCAGGGGTTTGCCAGATAGTGGGGAAGGGGTGGGTAAATGGGGTGGAGGGGAAGAGGGGTTCCCCTATGACAGTGGATCCTGCCCTGGTTCAGGGTGTGTGGCCAGTCTAGCCCCTGTGTGCTACTAGTGCTGTTCTTCTCTGATGGGCTGTTTCTCCATCTGTCCATCTGGCTGTCTGCAGGCTATGCCAAGGCCATTGTGGTGGGACATGAGTTGGGCGGCTTCTGTGCCTGTGTCTTGTGCCTGTGTCTTGGCTGGGGTATCAGATGTTAGGCAGGTTATAATGTGCCATAAATCCAATCCTCAAAGGGAATTTACAAGACATCTTTCACAGAGTAGCCTATGAACTTCACTTCATCAACCTACTGGATACAAAAGATAGGCAGCGGGGCTCAAAGAAATTAAAACATTTAAGTAGTCTGTGTACTTAACCAATTGGCAGATAACTGATGTCCTTATTGTGTTCAAAGCAAAGAAGAAATTCCCACTGATGAGACTACAGGGGGCTTCAAATAGTAACACCCAACATTTGTTGCCTCTCTTGTCTCAAGGTGCCTAAAACACTGTAGCCATATATAGTCTTTAACAAACCCTGCCCAGGGAGGAGAGTGGGGAGCCTGGCCCAGAGATCCCCTGGCCCTGGGCAGCCAGGAAGGCTCACACCTTTCCCCTTGGCCTCAGCCCTGCTGGGCAAGCTCAGGCAGCTGCCCCTTCACACTTTTACATGTGCTCCGAGGGTCAGGGGAGTGGCGCTCTAATTAAAGTGCCACAGTCTCTCACGTGTCAGTGTGCCCACGCTTAAAAAATGGTGGTGGCAGTGCTTGAACTAAAGCTTGTTCAATTAACTTTAGTTCAAGCGCCCCCACCACCATTTTGAAGCACCAGGACACTGATCTATGGCAAAATGAGTAGTTAATCTTGACATTGCATGTTGTGCTTTATTTATTAATGCAGCATGTAAACATTTAACTGGTCTATTTATTAATGCTTTTTGATACATTCATTTTTAAAATGGGGTGTGAGGGGCCCCCAACTTTCTGTTTGCCCAGGGCACCAATAAATCTTAATCCACCTCTGGGCAACGGACCCAATCCTTCTTTCAACAGAGCCTGAACACCACCCCAATAGCCAGGGGGCAAACTGCCAGGGGGCTGGGCAGCCCCCGAACTGTAGGGCAGGGGAGCCACATCCTCACCCCATGCAGCAGCAGTTTAAAAATACATGTTAAAAAAGTAATGAAATTAGGGAAACAACACTTAATTAAATTTCTTAAATGAATGAAATCACAACAGTTTTGGTGAACTGTATATGTCAGAGACCTGTAAGCTGCACATCAGTGACCTGTCTGTAGCAGGGATCAGTGGTTTGGCAGTGCCCCCTGCTGTAATTGAGTACCAAAGAGATCAGCTGGGCGGATTGTTATGTGATGCCCCCTGCTGTAATTTACTGTAAATAGTGCACTGAGATTTACTTGATTTCAGAGCTGTCACTTGTACACAGTGATGGAATGATTTAAAACACACCGTGTCAGTTTTGGAGGCATAAAATAAACCCATTTAGTTTACTGAGCTGTCATGTGTACAATCATCCCCTGATTCTGATCCCTACACTATGAACTGCTTTTCCACTGAAAACAGTTAGACTTTCTTTACCATCAAACCCTTCAAAGTTTTTTCTTCTGCCTGCTCCAAAATTTAAAAAGGCTCCTTTTCATTACTTACAATGAAAAATGAGGCACCTGTATCAATTAACATTTCCTGCCTCCGTGTCTCCTTTTCCCACAGATTAAATTTCACTCTTCTTGTCAGGCATCCCCAATTATACTGTGATAGGTGCCAATGCTAAAATGGAGTGCACTGGAGACACCAGGCTGCACTAATAGTGACTTTCAGGAGGTGCACTACTCTTCCTCTTTTTTTCTTGCTTCCCGTCATTCACCTTTTCTTCATGGTTCGCCAATCTCTGGAGCAGCTCAGTAGTCAGTAACCGGTCTATACCTTCTTTTTTCTCATACAGAAGAAGTCTATGCCACAATTCTGCTCTTAAGGGATCAGTCTGTTTTGATTTTATTGTCTTTTCCTTCCTGTTTGCTTATTACCAGGGATCCTCATTTTCCCTAATAAAAAAATCACAGATTCTTGCAAAAGTGCAAAAAATTCGCTCTGCTAAAATGAGAAATCTGTGTTTTGGGGGAAATCTGTGTTTTTCTCCATTTTCCCATGGGAAACAGAAACCCTGAATCCCTAATAATGACCACTCAGATTGTGGTCATGGACCTGTGGGCCAATTGCATGGCTCCATACTTTCCCTATTCCATGCATCATGCCTCACAGATGCAGCCTCACAGGTGTGCAACCAATTGCTGATACAGCCCCTTACTGGGCCTTCCGACCCCTCAGCCTCTCAGCCCCACTCCGGTTGCCAGACCCCTTGGTCTCTCCTCCAGCCCCTCTCTGGGCCCTCAGACTCCTTGGTCTCACCCAACCACTCCCTGGACTACTGGGCCCCTCAGTCTCTCTGCTGGTCCCTCTCCGAGCTGTCAGCTCCTGTCTTGGTACCTTGTCTTAGACCGTTTTTGTTCTTCACTTTCTCAGCTGCTCTCCATGCCCTCAGACCCAACCGGCCCTGCGCTCTTATCTTTGGCCTCTCTCTGGGCCGTTGGACCCTTCTGGTCCCAGTATGCTTGCTGGACCCCACTATAATCCTCAGGCCCCACTGGGCCACTGGACCCACATGGGCCCTATAATGTTTACTCTAGGCCATTGGGTTGCAGGGATGGGGTACTTGCTTAGACCTCCATGCCCCTGGTGGTCTGTCCTCGAGTCAGCATCCAGCAGCAAGAGGTGGGATGATAAACAGCTTTATCTTTACTCAGCATCACACACACTCACAGCTTGCAGGGGGAACCACACGCCGACAAACTGCACCCATGGGACGTCCAGGGGAAAATGGGAGCGTTCCACCGCAGGCCTCTTAGAGGTACATTCCATGTACCACTGATCTGGTCTGCCTGGCAAGCGCTTTCTGTTGGGGTGTGCTCCCCTAGCCTTCTCCTCCATGGGGTAACCCACAAGGCAGTGACTTCCTTGCCCAGGCCTAGCCTCACCTACCGGCCCCTGGGTCAGGTGAATGCAATCAGCCCTGACCCTCACCTGCCAGGGGCAGGCACATCAAGTGCCCTGCCACAGGAGCAGCAAAACCGCCACCGCAGGGTGTGAAAACAGTGCCGTGGGTGTGACCTTGGGGCCTCCTCAAGCCGGTTGTAGCTGAAGAAGAGGTGGAGCCAGGCAGGGCTGGGAAGGGATATGGGAAGTCACCAAGCAGAGTAAAAGCTGTTTCCATCTCTGGCTTGGGTGCAGAAGATACCAGGCTGGAACGACAGGTAAGCTGGGCTGGAGGGGGCTGCTTTGTGATGGGGGAACAGGGTGGGGGCCATGGCAGTCAGTTGAAGGTGGCTAAGGCTTGAAGGTGGGGAAGGATGTGTAACAGGGAGTCCCAGGGCTACGGGGTGCCCATGGTGCCTGCCATTCAGCTCTTGTGACACAGGCCTCAGTTGCTGGCTCTTTCCACCCCGCACCTCCCCTGGCAGCGCCTGCCTGTCTCATCCGTGTCCTGGGCTTGAGGAGTGGGGCTGGGGACTGTGGTCTGGTTGTATTGCCTGGCGCTTCAAGGCTGGGCTGAGTCTGAGGAGAGCCACAAAGCTGAGCAGTGACTGCAGGGGATGTTTGACACATGTGCAAACCCCTTTCTTACATGTTGCCAGCTGTGGCCATGAGAAATCTGGCTGTGGCACCATGGGGCAGGTCCCAGTCTTGCAGCTACTTAAAGGCATATGTGGAAGCCGGGGGGAAGGGTGTAGGAGCGGCGGGAAGTATTTCTTCTTTTGTGCTCATACCCTGGCTGCATGCTCCGTGCCATAGGTGAGGACTGTTCCTAGAATGTATAAGAGCAGGTCAGACCCCTGCTTGTGCGGGTTGGGGCAGACAGGGAAGATCCTGCCATTGGACTGATGTGACCGCACCGTTGGCCTGTGAGTGAGGCCCCAGGGTGTACCCCCTGGCAGAGGCAGGTGAAGCATGCCCAGGCTGGTGGCAGAATCACAGAGATGGGGTGAGGCCTTGGGATGTATCCCCTCGGAGCTGATGCTCCCTTGCACAGTCTCTGTGGGGAGCTCCTGGGTGATGCACCCTGGGACACACTGGGTTGGAGACGGAGCAGGCCACAGCGATGAGTCCCTGGTTACCACCTTCCAGCTGAGATTGGCTTTGGGCCAAAGTGTGTGCCCTTCCCATGTCAGTCAGTGCCATCTTCCCTTCGCTCCTGGCTGGAGCTGATTCAGGTCTGGCATCTGCCCATCCACACCCTGCTGCAGTGTCCATGGGCACTGAGAGCGCCAGCTGCAGCCGCCTCTATCCCACGTGGCAGCAGAGCTTGGATGTCACTGTCCCCGGGGTCTCTCAGTGTTCCTGGTGCAGCAAGTGCCGACCGTTGTAGTAAATTTAGTTAAGGGGTGGAAGAATGTAAAGGAAATGATCAGTGAAACTATTCCAGTCTCAAATCCTAATTTATTAAACATATAAGCAATACCAATATTTAGGCAAGGCTTTAAATACAACATCCAACTTCTAAGAAAGCCCTAACAGTTATTATAGATATTCTTACGCAAGCTTTCCGATGGATGCAATGATTTCAGCTGGCCAGACATCCATCATAGCACACTGGTTCAAATAGTTGTTGTTTCTAAGTTTTTATATAGTTTTTTTACAACTCTCTTCTGTATGTCACATATACTGTTATGTCATAAATATTTACCAGTCAATTTTACAGCAGTTGTCTTCCTGTCAGGCTGCTGGCTACATCCTGTGGTCTTGGACAGTTAAACCACATCCTCTTTTAACCATGTCTGTTATTGTGTAATGCTGGGCCAACACCATTAGCTTAGTGTACATGAACTTTATAGTCACTAACATTACTATCATACTAATAATACTAACAACTTAAACTATCAAAATGAAAACAATAGGGTGCAACATTAAGTATCCCCATAGTGGATGGACACCAGTACAACAGTGCCTCCCACCAGTGGTGTTCTCTTGCTTGTTTTTAAAATCATAGAAAATTAGATTTAGAAGGGGCCTCAGGAGGTCATCCAGTCCCAACCCCCTGCTCAAAGTAGGACCATCCCCAACTAGATCATCCCAGCCAAGGCTTTGTCTACTCAGGTCTTAAAAACCTCCAAGAATGGAGATTTCACAACCGCTCTGGGTAATCTATTCCAGTGCTTTACTACACTCCTAGTGAGAGAGTCTTTCCTAATATCTAACCTAAACTTCCCTTACCGTAACTTGAGTCCATTGCTCCTTGTTCTGTCATCTTCCACCGCTAAAAGCAGTCTAGCTCCATCCTCTTTTGAACCTCCCTTCAGGTAGTAGAAGGCTGCTTAAATCCCCTCTCGGCTTTCTCTTCTTCAGACTAAATAAACCCAGGTCCCTCAGCCTCTCCTCAGAAGTCATGTGCCCCAGCCCCTGAACCATT
Organism: Alligator sinensis; assembly: GCF_000455745.1. Lineage (NCBI taxonomy): Eukaryota > Metazoa > Chordata > Crocodylia > Alligatoridae > Alligator > Alligator sinensis. The sequence goes on from NW_005842711.1 coordinate 547,277, forward strand.
TTTGTTGCCCTCCACTGGACTCTCTCCAATTTGTCCACATCCTTTCTGTAGTGGGGGAGCCTAAAATTGGACACAGGACTCCAGATGTGACCTCACTAATGCCAAATGGAGGGGAAGAATCACTTCCCTCGATCTTTTGCAAAGGTCCTACTAATGCAGACATGTATGCTGTTAGTCATCTTGGCAACATGGGCACACTATTGGCTCACATGCAGCACATTGTCCACTGTAACCTGCAGGTCCACTTCTGCAGAGCAGCTCTTTAGGCAGCCGCTTCGCAGCCTGTACTGGTGCATGGGATTGTTCCGTCCTAAGTGAGGGACTTTGCACTTGTCTTTATTGAATCTCAGGATATTTCTTTTAGTCCAATCCTCCAATCTGTCTATGTCACTCTGAATCCTAACCCTACCCTCCAGTGTATCTACTGCTCCCCCCAGCTTAGTGTCATCTGCAAATTTGCTGAGGGTGCACTCCATCCCACCAAGGTTGTTGATGAAGATATTGAACAAAACCAGCCTCAGGACCAACGTCTGGGGTACTCCACTTGATTACAGCTGCCAACTAGACAGTGAGCCATTGATTGCTACCCTTTAAGCCTGATGATCTAGTCAGTTTTCTCTTCACCTGTTCATCCAACCCAGACTTCCTTAGCTTGCTTGCAAGAATGTTGTGTGAGACCATATCAAAGTCAAGGCATATCACATCCACTGCTTTCCCCGCATTCACAGAGCCAGTCGTCACATCATAGAAGGCAGTCAGGTTGGTCAGGCATGGCTTGTCTTTGGTGAATCCATGCTGATATGCTTCTGTGATCCCCAGGCTGGCAGCAGCAAAAGAAGTGGGGGAGCAGGGGAGGAACCCCCTGGCATTGTGCCCAGGCAGCAGGTGAAATGTGCCCAGGGTGCTTATTGTGAAAAGATCCTTAGGAGCCAATGGCTGGCGGGGCCAGCTGAGAAGGCCGAAGCCTTGAAGGCCCCAGCACCTTCCCACCCCGTTCCCTCCTGCTCCCTGCCCTCACTGAAGCTCTTCCTTAGATCTCTTGAGTGCATTTTAACAACTCTTGCAGCCAGTCCTTTTCCTCCTGCTTTACCTGCAGAAGAAAGGGGGCAGGTCAGAGCCTCTGCAGTGACCCTCAGTCATCCACACTCCCCTTCATATTGGCCTGGACTCCCAACTGGCCTGTCGGGAGGGGGGGCACCCACACACCTCTGCCTACACCCGGGCTGTGGAAAGTGGACATCTCCCACACCCGTGGGCTGCAAACTGGGCACACCCAGTTCTACACAGGAAGGAGCTGAATCAGCCCTTCCTGGTAGGAGGAGGCTATCAAAGCCGTGAGCAGCTGTGTTGTTGAGATTCAGTTGTTTGTTGCATGTAGGCTGCATACATTTTGGAGTGGGTTCAGGAGAGGTGTGCATGAGGAAGGGCTGGGAAAGGTGTGGGGCAACCTTGGAATAGAGCAGGGATGGGCAAAATGGCAGCTCTGGCGGGCAGCTCTGCCCTGGTTCCAGACCACGCTGTCACTGCTGCAAGATCCCAGCCCAGCCCCAAAGCAGCTCCCTGCCTTTCCACGCAACCTGCCATCACAGCTGTGGCCAGTTTCCATGGAAACCCTGCCCTGTATTATCACAGCATGGCTGCTGGGGTCTCCATGGAAACCGGCCCCAGCCATGTAAGCAGGGGCTGCTGGGCGTGACTTCATGATTTGATAGGCCTTTATCATATCCCTCCTCAGCCTTCTCCTTTCTAAACTGAAGAGTCCAAGCCTTTCTAGTCTCTCTTGATCTGGCAACTGCTCCAGGCCTCTGATCATTTTACTTGCCCTTCTCTGAACCTTTTCTAATTCCACTACATCCTTTTTGGGATGCACAGGCCAAAACAGCACATGGTATTCAAAGGTGGGTGCACAATGGATTTGTATCGTAGTATGATGCTGTTCTCTATTTTGTTTTTAGTCCCTTTCTTACTGATGCCCTTAATAGCTTTCTGTGTGGTATGGTGCTGGGCTCTAGGGGACCCGGGGAGGGAGCTGAGCGCAGTCTGGGGCAATGTAGACCTGTTCTAGCATCCATCTAGGATGTAGGGGATGCCCAGTAATGCCTATTCTTTATCCACAGCCTGGGCTGTGCTGTCCCTCTCCCAGTTCCTGCTGGCTCCTGACAACTGGTGCAGATGTGCCACCTCCTGTACCACGTGGGCATTTTCCTCGTCTGCCTCCCAGTGGGGGCCATCTACCTGCTGTGGGTGCTGTGGCTGCTGGTGACCAAGGGACCATTGAAGACCTTCCACTGGAGGGTGCGGAAGACCCTCCCATCATGCCTCATGGGCACTGCCTATGGGAAGCACTGCTACCTGCGGCTTGAGGTGCATGTGGAGAGCATGGTGATGAATTGGGAGTGCAGCTGAGGCCTCTGTGTTCCCTGGCTCTGCAGGCCACTATGGTGTTGTGCAGTGCTGTAGCTATGGGGTAGGCAAGGAAGGTGACTGTCCTGCGCACTGAAGCGAAGGCACGGCCCAGCCAGGTCAGGACATGGGACAGAGCCACGAGTGGCTCATTTGGCGGGTGCGGGCAGGGGGAAAGGTGGCTCCTGCCACTGCGTGCATTCTCAGAAAGGGGGCGTGCCACTGCAGACTTTGCCCCGGGAGCCACACTTCGGTGTTTCGGCACTCATGCTGTGGCTGGGTCTTGTGAGCCAGACTGGGGTAGGGGCCCCAAGGCAGAAGCCTCCAGCTTGAGACCCTTGCTGCACAGTCTGGACTGGAGGGAGGGGCTCAGTTTGGCCACAGTTCCTTCCCTGGGGTGAAGCCAGCCATGGGCATTGCTGCCTCTCCCAGCAAAGACAGTGTGGCTCACGGGAGGGCACCAGGGCCAGGTGGGGTGGGCACAAGGTGCATGGCATGACTACTCCTCTCTCTATCCTCCCTGCCTTGCAGAGCTCAAGGCTGCGCTTGCATTATGTCACAGCTGGTCCAGAGGAGGCCCCACTCATGCTGTTACTGCATGGGTTCCCGCAAAACTGGTAGGTCTGGCTGGCTGCTCCAGGCTGGGGTGGACAGGAGAGGGACATTGGGATGTGGTAGGGCACGAGGCTTTCCTCTTCTCTGTGAACACCCTTTCCTTCCAGGGACCCACAGAACGATGCTCCTTACATGCCAGGCACTGCAGGTGCTTGGAACAGAAAGGCAGCACCTGCCTCACAATGGAAGCGAGTGGTGGGGGCTGGAGGGGCCCAGTAGGGCTCATGTGAGGCAGGTGCAAGTGCTCTGGAGGGTGGAGAATGGCAGCCCCAGGGCAATGGGTGCAATGGAGACTTAGCCTATGTACAGTCTGAAGAGCCTGGGGAACCCAGTGAATGTGAGGGAGCGAGAGAGGGGGTAAGTCTCGTGTCATGGGCACACAGACAGCCACGCAGAGAAGGGAAGGGGGTCAGTGATGGGCAGGGAGGTTCTTGAACAAGGGGGAGACCCCACCTGTACTGGGCAGAGTATCTGGGGCTGACCCTGGCTCTAGGTCTGGCTGCCTGGGAGTTGAGCACAGAGACTCTTGTCTGGAAATAGCAGTCCAGCCCAGTCCAGCTCAGCTTTATGCAAGGCCTGGCCCAGGTCACAATGATCTGGGACCTCAATACATGCTCCAGGCTGGGCTGTAGAACATGCCCAGACAGAGATCCCATGGAGGCAGAGGCTCCTGCTGGGTGAGGGGATCGGAAGCTGAAGGGGCTTTTTGAGTATCTTCACAGAGGCCAGGTCCAGGGGCTCCTGTAGGGACTTAAAACATGGCCCATGGGTGGCATTGACCACACCAGGACATCCCTTGTGCCCAACCCCTCCTCCCTCTCCACGCTCTGACTCACATATGTGTGTGCTGGCATGTGGCAGGTACTGCTGGCGGCACCAGCTGCAGGAGTTTCGGAAGCGGTTCCGGGTGGTGGCGCTGGACATGCGGGGATACAACGCCTCGGACGCCCCCAGCGGGGAGGAGAGCTACGAGATCCCGCTCTTGGTGGAGGATGTGCGGGAGGTCATCGAGATACTGGGTACCAAGGACAAGCAGGGTGAGAACATGCTGCAGGAGTGGCACAAGTCCTAGAGCAGACCTGGCACTATGAAACATGGGATACATGCCTTGCCCCTGACACTGATGCCTCTCCTCCAGCAAAATGGTGGACGTTGGAAGAAGCTAGCGACTGGGCCAGGCAGGATGTGTAACTGGTGACTGACGGGGCTGGGGTGGAGCTAGGCCCTGGCTACCATGACTTCCTACCCATGGTTGCACTAGTCAGAGGAGCAATACATTGAGGGATTGTGGCGAGAACATAAGAGCTGCCATTTCAGGGTCAAACCCTAGGTCTGTCTGGGCCATGTTCTGTGTCACAAAGCGGCAGAGAATGGATGCTGAAAGGGAGAGTGAACTGGGTCTGACCATAGATTTTTTTCTACTGTTTCTCTTTTATTTGCAGCCTCCAGCATTTAAGGTTGAGAAATTCTGATTCTGAGGTCATAGCCCTCATTCCCATGCTCCACAGCTCCTGATGCCCCTTTTCTCCAAGCATGCGTCCAATCCCTTTGTGAATTTGGGTAAACTCTCAGCTTCTGCCATATCTGGTGGCAACAAGTTCCACCCTTTACTGACACCCTGGGGGAAATGAACTTCCCTGTGTTAGTATTAAGCTTCCTAGCCACTAGATTCATGCTGTGATGTCTGGTTCTTGTCTGGTGAGACAGTCAGTAATAAATCCATAGTGACTTTCTCTTCACCATTTAATATTTTGTAAACCCTATTCATGTCCCCCCCTTCAGCATCCCTTTTCTAAACTGAAAAAGCCTTGTAAGATTGTAGCTGTGCATTGTGGGATTGTAACTGGAGGGCTCCATCCTGGGTTAAGTTCTCCTGAGCACATAGAAGGACAAAGCCAAGGCTTGGGCTCTGCTGAGTGGCTCCTGGTGGTTTAGGGCATGACACCCACTCTGTCACCCATCTAGTCTTTTGTAACCCATGTGTCAAGACCTGACGATGGGGGTATCTTGTGGTGTGGGCCCTGTGTCCCCCCACCCACCAGGGGCCATTTGGGTTTAATGCTACACTTAAGATTTAAGCTCTTGGGGCTCAGCCTCTTGTATCCCCCTGCCACACATAAAGCAGCAAGACCAGATCAGCCAATATCCTATGGCTTCAAGTGTTGTTAAGATATGCTTGAGAGACCCAAGGAAGAGGGCCATGCCCCCACTACAGAGAAAGGCAAAACCCACTCAGTCCAACCTGATCTGACCATGGGGTAGAATTCCTTCCTGACCGCAAATATGGTGTTCAGTCTGACCCTGAATGGAAGAGTCAGGAATATCAGGGTTTAAGACCTGTCAGGAGCATTGAAGCACCTCAGTCATAATCCCTGGCCCGGGCTGCAGCCAACACCCAATGCCTCTGAGGGAGGAATAAAAGCACCCCTAATGTGTAGCCACAAGAGAGGAAAACATTTCTCCTAGCCCCACCTGCTGAGCAGCAAACTCCAGAAGGCTGGGGAATACCCATAACAGAGCACGGGCTTTGCTACTTTGATGCTGACTAGAGCAGGTGTCCTGAGGCTGGGGCTGTGGGCAGGTGAGGGGAAGAGGGGCCCACTTCACTGGGAACTGAGGGGAAGGTGGATAATGGGAGTAGTGGAGGAGAAGTCTCTTGGTTGGCTAATGAGAGGGCAGAGCATGTTCCCTGTGTAGCACCCCCAGGGCAGGGGGAGACAGTTGTGGAGGGGAGGTCCAGGGTAGGTGGGAAAAGGCCCAGGTGGCTTACACTGATAGCAATGGGTGTTGGCCTGGTTTTGGTGTGTGGTCAGTCCAGCCTCTCTGTGTTGCTATCCCCACTCTGCCCTGGTAGCCTGTCTCTCCATCCATCTCTGCAGGCTCCTCCAAAGCCATTGTGGTGGGACACGACTGGGGCGGCGTCCTCGCTTGGGTGTTTGCTGCCCAACACCCTGACCTGGTGGAGAAGCTGATCCTCATGAACACCACATGCTGCTCTGCACTGATCGGTGATGCCCTGAGCCCCATCTCTTCTCCACTCTGCCCCATGTTCCCAGGCTCAGGAGAACCAGGGCAGAGGCAAAACCAGCCTTTCCAAGCAGCAGGAGCCCTGGTGGCTGATGGGCCCTGGTGGCCTATCAGCACAAGGGCTCCCCCTACCCTTGACAAACAGTCCCCAAGGGCTGGAGCTTGATCCCCATTTTTCTGTCCCAACTTCTGGGCCACAGCCTTTGAAGCAGGGGAACCTGGGTATGAATTCAGAGGATCCTCCCTTTGCTGGGAGTCGTGGGTGGTATTGGTGTGTGGGGGAGGAAGGAACCACTCTGGTCAGTGAAGAAGGCAACTCCAGGGCAATGGGTGTAGCAGGGACTTGGCCCCACTGCACCCACTGAAGAGACTGGGGCTGTTGGGAACCCAATGAGTGTAGGGGAGTGGGAGAGGGGACAAGTCTTGTGTCATGGGCCATTCCAGGCATGCAGGCTGTCAAGCAGAGCAGGAAGGGGGGCAGTGATGGGCAGGGTGGTTCCAGGACAAGGGGGACCCCCACCTGTACCAGGCACAGTACCTGGGGCTGACCCTAGCTTTGGCTTGGCTGCCCAGTTGCTAGGCACAGAGAACCTTGCCTGGCCCAGATTGACCTAGCCCTTTGTGAGGCCATGCCCAGCTTGCACGGCTCTGGGTCTTCCCAGAAAGTGGAGTGCCCCAGGGGTTGGTCCTGGGGCCAGGTTTGTTCAATATCTTCATCAACAATCTGGAAGATGGGATTGAGTACAACCTCAGCATGTTTTTGGGTGATAACAAGCTGGGGGGAGTGGTAGATGAATTGGAGGGTAGAGCTAGGATTCAGAGCGACCTTGACAAATTGGAGGATTGGACCAAAAGAAATCTCATGAGGTTCAACAAGAACAGGTGTGAAGTCCTTGTGTGAACGATTGTTCTGCACTTAGGACAGAACAATCCCATGCACTGGTACAGGCTGGAGACTGACTGGCTAAGCAGCAGCTCTGCAGAAAAGGACCTGGGGGTTACAGTGGACAATAAGCTGGATGTGAGCCACCTGTGTGCCCTTGTTGTCAAGAAGTCTAATGGCAATAGTAGGACCATTGCCAGAAGATCAAGGGAAGTGATTTTTCCCCTCTATTCAGCACAGATGAGGCCACATCTGGAGTACTATGTCCAGTACAGAAAGGCTGTCGGCAAATTGGAGAGAGTCCAGTGGAGAGCAATGAAGATGGTGTGAGAGTTGAGGCATATGACATCTGGGGAGAGGCTGAGGAAACTGGGTTTATTTAGTCTGGAGAAGAGAAAACTAGAGGGGATTTAATAGCAACCTTCAACTACCTGATGAGTGGTTCCAAAGAGGTTGAAACTAGACCAGGGCTGGGCAAAATACGGCCTGTGAGCCGGATCTAGCCTGCTAAATGATTTTACCCGGCCTGCGGCTGCTCCTCTGAAAGAGAATTGTATCTGGCCTGCAGCTGCCCTGGCCTTCGGTGCCTCTCACCCTTCTCCCTTCCCCATGCCAGCTGGCTACAGCAGCCACTTCCCTCCCCAAACCTCCCCTGCCCAGCTGGCTCGCCCTGTCCCGACCCCCAGCTACAATGTAAGCTCCAGGGCAGGGGGTGCTGAGCTCCTGGCCAGACTTCAGTCTGGTGAGGCTGTTTGCGCCTCCCTCCCACCCTGCATCCAGAGATTTGAAACTCAAGTAAGGTCCTCCTCACAGGTGGAAGAGATGGTGCAGGAGGAAGAAGACCAGGAGCTGTGGGTTATCTGGGCTCTGCTGGGCTGGGGCCTGGTAGGGGTGTGGGCACCAGTGCTCTGCTGTGTTCCCATGTGCCACTTTGGGTTGCACCATGTAGGAGCAGCTGGAGCGAATGGCACAGCTCCTACCCAACCCTGAGTCCCCGGCGTGTGCCCAGGTCAGGCAGGAACTGCACCAGGTGCACCCATGTGGCCTGAAGTGGCGCGTGGGAACACAGCACGGCACCAGCCTGGCCCAGCTGTGTGCTGAGAATTCAGGGCGAGGGAGGGGATGCACGGAGAAGGGGGAAACAGTGCAGCACTGGCCCTGGCCAGGTCCAGATAATCCACAGCTCCAAGTCTCCTTCTTCCTGCACCCCTTCCCCTTCCCCAAGTCCCCAACATGCTGCTGGGCCAGGCCAGTGCTGCACTGTATTCCCACACACTGCCTCAGGCCACGTGGATGCAGCTGGCGCAGCTCCTGCCTGACCCAGCAATGTGCTGGGGACCCAGGGTGGAGAAGGGGATGCAGGGAGAAGGGGGAACAAAGGTTAGATTCCCCCAACCTTTGTTCTCTCTGCCCAGGGTGGGCAATTATTTGGACTGGAAGGCCACTTAAGGAATTTAGGTGAATTGTAGCTGGGAGGAGGGGGTGGGGTGCTGACCTGTCCCATAACAGCTCACCCAAACTCCCTAAGTGGCCCTCGGGCCCAAATAATTGCCTCCCCCTGAGCTGAACTGTTCTCAGTGGTGGCAGATAAAACAAAGCGCAATGGTCTCCAGTTGCAGCAATGGAAGTTTAGGTTAGACATGAGGAAAAACTTTCTTACCAAGAGGGTAATGAAGCACTGGAACAGCTTACCCAGAGGTTGTGGAGTCTCCATCCTTGGAGGTTTTTAAGATCCAGCTAGACAAAGCCTAGGCTGGGATGATATATTTGGGGATGATCCTGCTTTCATCAGGGGGTTAGATTAAATGACCTCCTGAGCTCCCTTCAAGCCCTAATTTTCTCTGCTCCTATGACTCTGTGGCCTCACGGCCTCTATCTGTCCCTCCCCAACAGAGTACTCCATCTGCCACCCCATGCAGCTGCTGCGCTCCTCCTACATGTTCCTGTTCCAGCTGCAGGGCTACGCTGAGCTCATCTTGTCCCTGGGTGACTTTGCGGTGAGAGCAGGGCAGGGGTTTCAGAGAGAGTCTGACCTTCCCCCCACTGGAAAGCCCCCAGGAGATCTGCAGTGGGTGGGGTGCTGTGCTGGCTGAGCCCTGGGATCCCACTGAATGGAGTTGTCCCTGGATCAGAGTCCAGCCCCTGCTCTCACAGCTGCATGTCACCCTCTCCTGCAGAAGCCGCTCTAGCTCCATCACTAGCAGGTTTCCCCTGCCCACAGGGTGGCTGTTCCCTCCCTGCCCTACTGGGAGCCCTGCCCCTGGTGTCCCCCTCTCCCACCGAAGGGTATCTGACATGCCCTCACCATCTGACACTGGCCGAGCAGAGCCACCCTGTGCCCTGAGGAGGGGGTGGCTCTGCCCTCCCTGGTGGGGTCCTGGCCCAGACCAGATGGCCCCATGGTAGGACCTGCTTGGGGAGATCCAGCAAATGCCTGGGAGTCGCTGATGGGGCTGAATGGACTGTTCCCCTCCCAAGTGTGGCTCAGCTGGGCCGTTGAGTCCATGTACCCCTAGAAGCCTTCCTGAGGCCAAGTCAGGGTGAACAGGGTGTGAGGCAAGGGATGCCCAGCCAGTTGGGCTGGTACCAGTAGCCAGTTGAGTGGTTGGTGCCCTGGGGCGGGGGGGAGGAGAGGCTGTGGCACTGGGTATCTGTGCTGTCTGGGGCTCCCTGCCCCAGCTGGAGCTCAGTGGCTGGCAGGGACTGGGGTGTGGACCTGTAGCTGGCCCCAGCCCCCATCACCTCAGTTGTGTCTGTCCCGCTGCAGCTGCTGAAGTGGTTCATGAGCAGCAGGATTGCAGGAATCCAGAACCTGCAGCAGTGCCACACGGAGCAAGAGCTGGAGGCTTACATCTGCGGCCTTTCCCAGCCAGGCAGGGTGACCGCAGCGCTTAACTACTACAGGGGCCTCTTCAGGTAGGACCTGCCTCCTCCCTGGGGGTATCTGGCCCCTACACCAGGCTGGGGTGACACCCTGGGTCCCCTGCACTCAGAGAGAGGGGGGCTGCCATGTTCTCACCAGCCTTTGCAACAGGCAGGAGGCAGGAGGCTAGTGGGCAGCAGCACCTGGGCAGCAAGGGACGCGGGGCCTGGTCAAGGCTGCATGATGCTGCTTCTGAGCTCGTCTGGTCACAGCCCTTTCCTGGCCCAGCCCAGTTACAGAGGAAGGCAAAACCCCCCAGAGTTCACACCAATTTGCCCATGGGGGAAAATTCCTTCCTGACCCCAAATATGAGGATTGCTCTGACCAAGAGCAGAGAGGCAAAATCCACTAGCCAGGTACCTCTGGAATTGAGTCCCAGTAGGAACATTGGCACAGCCCAGTCACCATCCCCAGCCGGGGCTGTAGCCAATGCCCAGTACCTCTGAGGGAGGCTTAAATACCCCCAAAACATAGCAGAAAGGTGTGGCGGGAGCAACCAGTGATGCCCAGAAACCTGGAAATACCCCATAGTAGAATATGGGCATTGCTACACCTACATCATCCCCAACTAGTGGTTGTCTAACTTCTTTTGAACACTTCCAGTAACGGAGAGTCCACAACTTCCCTAGGCTACTCTCCCACCACCTCACTACTATAACAGTGAAGACGTTTTTCCTGATATCCAATCTAAACTTACTGTACTGCAAAGGAGGCTGTGGTCCTTTCCGAGCTATGCCCAGCAGATGCATCACCCTCCAGGGTCCCCCCTCGCATCTGGACTCTCCCCACTGTGTGCTGTGGGGTACAGGTGCCCCCGAGAGAAGCAGCTTCCAGCACAGAGCCTTCAGCTCTGTGAGACTCAGGGCTGCACCAGAGATCCCTGGGGAAGGGTGGGGGCTGCTTTATGACCCAGTGTCCCAGGGAACTCTCACCTCCATCTATCTCTCTCCCACACAGGAGGCCCTTTGTGAAGGAGAAGACTGTGCTGGCACCCACACTGGTGATCTGGGGGAAGAAGGACGTGTTCCTGGAGGTTGGGCTGCTCACAGTCATGCAGCGGTACTTCCACCGTGGGTGCCAAATTGAGTGCCTCCCCCAGTGCAGCCACTGGGTGCCTGAGGACCAGCCTGAGAAGGTCAATCAGCTGATGTGGACCTTCCTGCAGGAGAACAGATGAGGCAGTGCTGCAGCAGGGATGGGGCCTGGGGCTGGGCCCAGGACCCCATGGCAGAGGCCTGAGCCTGGCCTGGGCCTTGGGGAGGGCAGTGTTCACCTATTCACCCAGGGTGGTTTGTGCCCAGCTGTGCCTCTCCCTTCTGACCGTCTGCCTGTGTGCCTGGAAATTCAGTCCCAGACAGACAGCTTGAGAGAACCTGACCTCTCCCCACATCTCACCCTCCTGGGCCCATTTGCCAAGGACCCAGGGCAGTGGCTGCAGCAGAATTCTCCCCATTCACAGGGTAACCACCCCCTTTCCCTTCACCCACCAGGATAGCTCCCTGTGTTCCCTAAGCTTGGCCCTCCTGGGCACATCCATACATGCAGGCACGTACACTTGCAGCAGCTCAAATAGAAGTGCAAATTTGAGCCGGGGCTTTTTGCCTCGGTGCACATGCTCGGACATGCACTTTGGTGTGGGGCAAATTGTGCCATTTGGAGCAAAATAACCCTGCCTGCCTTCTCCTGGATCTGCAGCCAGGGGGAGCTAGAGCCTGGAGCCAGCACCTGTGCTATCCCTGTCAGTACAAAAAGCCGCCCTGGCAAGTAGCTCAGGACTACTCACTCTCAGGAGATTCTGGGACCCGGCCAACTGGTACCTGGGGACACTGCCCCTTGTGCCAGCTGGACTGCTAAAGCAGCCCTGAGAGTTCCCTGTACCTTTTACCCATTGCAGCAGTCTGGCAGTGGGGGCTGCTGCTTGGCTGTGACCTGCTGCACACCTGCCACTTGGCCAGGAGGTCAGCCAACTCCAGCTGAAACTTGATTGACTAAAACTCGGTTGCCGGGTTAGGGAATGCTGAGGCAAGAGACCGAGTCAGAGGGGGTATGGGCAACATTTGAACAATGGTTAAGGGTTCATCACAGCATCCAGCCTGCTGGAGCCCTAATCCCAGGTGTTGTCATATCTTTCCCGAGACGACTGGTGGGAGTCCTCTCCACAAAAGGTTATGAGCACCCCAATAATTGTTTTAAGTCTGTTAAAAGACTATAGTAAGATCTGGAAAAGTCATGCTAAGCTGAGGCTTGTGCACAACAAGTAAAAATCCAAAATCCTGATGCTGCAAGCTATCTATTGTTCCTGAAGAAACCATGAGATATCCCATCAGTATATCTGCCACCCATAGGAATCTCAAGCTGGCTCCCAAGTATTTGGGTTACTCCCTAATCTTAAGTGTTTCCTGATTATCAATCAGTTTCCTGAGATGGTCCAAACCAGATAACCCCTTGTCAATAGAAAAGACAATGATTTACACTACTGAGGGTGCTTCGAAGCAGCTAAACTGAGGGTATAAAAATCTGTAAGTGTGTGTGCTGCTAGAGGGAGAAGAGGAAGAGGAAAAGGAAGGAAAAGAAGTAGAAGCAGGAGGAAAGAAGGAGAAGAAGAAAACCCCTGTGCTGACACCATCCCCTGTCGTTCTTGGGACGCTGGAAGAACAGATCATCTCTCCCTTCAAGGACTGTGCTACAGACTGTGCCTGTCAGCTTTGCAGCCTGAGTACCGTGGACTAGGTGAGATCCCAGCGTTCTCTGTCTTCTTTCTAGGCATAAACTTCTGAACCTGAACTGTATCAGTTAAGCTTGAGCTAAGTTTCCCCAAATACTTAGTGAAACCAGGGTAGTATTGTCATTGTTGGTGTTTGTTTTTCTTTTGCATGTCTATTACTACTAGTACTATTATATATTTCATATGCTTAGCAATAAATAACTTTTATAGTCAAACTGGTAGTAATTGGGTATATTTTTCCTTCTCTGCTTCTCTTTCCTCCCGTGCTCTGCAACAACACTTCTTTTACCTAAGCTAAAGATCCCGGTGAAGCCCACAAATATTGTGGGGTCTGCTCATCAAGAGGCCAAAGATTGGGACGTGCTGAGTTTGAAACACATAAGGGGATCAGCTTGTATAGGCTGATTGACCCAGTTTGACTCAGACGTGCCCTTATGAACTGAATGCTGGCCCATGAGGGTGTCAGCTGGACACCCAGCCGGATTCAGAGGGATTCTGTTTACCTGTGTGCTTGTGTCTGACTGCATTTTATTGTTGCTCTTATGAACTGATTCTTGGCATATGAGGGTGTCAGCCTGTCCATGCTGATCAGCCCGGCCAGGTCAGGCGTGTCACGTTAATTTGTGTGTGTTTGTGTGTATGACTGATTTGGTGACTGGAGGAACCCAGTCCCATTGAGACTGAGTCGTGCAAGATAGCATCATTGGGGGTGAGGGCTTGCAGAAGGGAGAGATACAGCTCCGTATAGTAACACAAGCAGCACATTGATAGAATCACCAAGACCCTAGAAACTATCCATAATAAATGAGCACACCCCAAAGTAATGGGCAAATCTGCTGACAGTGGGGCCGGGCAGGGCAGCCATGGGGGAGCTCGGGGGGCAGGTGGGGCAGTGATCCGGGGGTCTGGGGGAGCGGGCAGGGCTCGCAGAGTTTCCAGCCCCCACACCCACTACTTACCAGCAGGAGTCCAGGTCCAGCTCCCTGCAGCAGGCAGGCAGTGTGCTTCAGCACCAAGGCAAGGACCAGCCATAGGGTGTTACCAGAGTGTCTCTGTGGAGGACCCAGCCTCTGGTTGCCTCAGGGCACAGTCCGGGACCATGCCCTGCCCCTCTTTTTTCCGCTATGGGTTTTTTTTATCCCTGGATATCCAGAGGTCTAATTTGCCCCCGTGTTGCAACGCTTGTGTCCCCTCATCTGGGCACGTCCCCTATGGGCTGCTCAGGGCCAGAGTGGAGTCTGTTGTGGTCCCAGATCACCGTAACTCTGCCCTCCTGCTATGCCTCCAGCATGCCAGCATCTCTGCCTCCCTTCTCCAGCCATAAGCACCTCCTCATTGCCCACCTCAAGTCCTCAGAGGCTGCGGCAGGGGTAATGATGTTCATGACTGGCACCATGGGCCTGGGAGGCTCCTGGCCTGGCATAGGAGAGTATATGAGGTGCTCATGAGGGCAGTTGTGGCAGTAATGCATGCAGTGAATGCCAGGCTTGTGGGCACGGCTGGCTTGGCACAAGGGAGAGGAGTGGCAGCACCCAGTGCACATGGTGACTTTTTTAGGGCCCCAGATCCACCTAGACCTGGGCCCTTCTCCCTGGGCTGGGCCAGGCAGGGCTGCACCAATGTGGGTTGTTGTGTTTGCCTCTTGGAGCCTCTGTCCCAGTATCTTCCTGCTTCACTTGCTGGGTTGGTGATAAAGGGCTATTTTCATGCAGGGGTGATCCAGTGAGCTCCATTTATTGACAGTATCTACACTGGGAACTAGCCCCTTGAGACCAGCAGAGCCCAGTTGCCCACAGTAGGAGAAGAGGTAGAAATTCCCCTCTAGGCAGCAGCTCGTTGAAGTGAGCACTGCTGCTCCCTGGCCCCAGCCCTGTGCTGCTTTGTGGCTGCCAGTCCTCCAGGGATTCGGCCTGTCCCCATGTCTCCAGCTCATCCCTCTCCTGGCCAGTGGTTTTAGCCTTGATATGGGGAAGGGGAAGGGAAAGGGGAACATGGAGCCAGTTGCAGTGACCACAAAGGCAAGTACCTCTCCGGACAGCATTGCAAGGCTGAGTTGCCATCTTGGGCGTTGGGGACTGCCTTCCTGCTCTCCACTGGTGCAGCACCCAGTGCACTGCAAAAGGTATTTACTATTTACCATCAGCCCCTCAATGGGACAAGGTCAGCCATTGTGTCTAGGGACAGAGTCAAGGTGATGGTGGTGGTTGAACCCAGGAAGCCTGAGTCCCACAGACCTCCCTACCACATGTCTATCATGCAATCAGACCCACAAAATCCCAGCCCAGCCTCCCACCCCCCGACAGCAAGTTTCAAGCCCTCTTTTAAACCCCTAGTACTTGTACTTGGCCCTCGCCTGAGTGAAGTTAGGCTGTGAAAGCCCACCTGCTCTCAGTATGTCTTCATTTGCTGCGAGTGCTCTGGAGGCTGATTTGCCCATCAGGAACATGACCTGAGCACTTGTTATTGGGTCAGTGAAATCACAAATTATAACTAACATCAAACTGAAACTCCCTGAGTGCTTAGTTCTGTCAGAAATGTTGTGGGGAGCTTTCATGCACACCAGCCATGACATCACCATGCAGATGTTAATATCCTCAGTCTATGCCAGCCCTGTCTTAGTGTCAAAGGAAGTCTCTTACAGGGATACCACCCCCTTAGATCAGGTGTTGATGAATTTTTCCATTGAGCCACCCCTACTCTCCCTGCAATGGGCAGCAAATCTTCACCCAAGATGCCTGCCCTCACTGCTAATCCCTATCCCAAATGGTGATGGTGCAGGGCTCATTGTTTTCCAACCCCCACCTTAGAAGCAAGATTAAGCAGTTGTCATGCAGGTGTTGTACAAGAGGATCCCCAACCCCTGGAGTCACCAGGCAAGCTGCTAACAAAAAGCCACGCAATGACTCCTTGCCAGTTGTGTCACACCACAATGGCCTTGGCAGAGCCTGCAGAGACAGATGGAGAGACAGGTTACCAGGACAGAGCTGGAGTGGGAGCACTGACCACACATCAGAACCAGGCCAGCACCTACTTCTACCAGTGTAAGTCCATCAACCCTCACCCATCGACTGCGGGCCTTCCATCCCCCACTGCCTGCCGCAGCCCTGGGGGTGCTACACAGGGAACCTGCTCTGTCCCCTCACTACCCAGACAAGAGATTTCTCCTCCACTATTCCTATTACTCACCTTCCCCCTGGCTCCCAGTTACCTCCCTTGTGCTGAAGTGGGTCTTTCTACCCTTCACCTGCTCATAGTCCCAGCCTTAGGACACCTGCTGTAGTCATTGTCAGAGTAGCCCATACTTTATTATGGGTATCCCCCAGGCTTCTGGGCTTTGCTGGTTGCCACATAGGGCCAGGTAGGAACTTTTTTCTTTCCTGTGCCTACACATGTCAGGGTGTTTTTAATCCTCCCTTAGAGGCATTGCGTGTTGGCTGCAGCCCAGCCAGGCTTGGGATTATGCCTGAGGTGCATCAGTGCTCCTGCTGGGTCTTAAACCCAGATGTTCCTGACTCTTCCACTCAAGGTTGGACTGATCAACATATTTGTGGTCAGGAAGGAATTCTACCCCATGGTCAGATTGGGATGGACTGTGGGAGTTTGCCTTCCTCTGTAGCAGGGGTGTGGCCCTCTTCCTTGGGTCTCTCAAGCACATTTTAACAACACTTGAAGTAATAGGACATTGGCTGCCATGTTCCCGCTGCCATATCTGTAGCTGGTTTGGGTTTGATACAGGAGATTGAGCCCCAGGATCTTAGGTTTCATCTCTAGCATTAAACCCATGTGCAGCTGGGGACAGGGTGGGAAAGCAGGAGCTGCGCTCTATGGGGCTGGGCTGGCCCTGCATGTTACCACCACATGCAGCCAGGGACTCTGGCAGGAGTGCTGTTGGGCCGGGTGGGGCTGTCCCTGCATGCTGCCACCACCTGCATCTCGGGAGGTGGGTGGGAGTGCAGGAGATGTGTGCTATGGGGCCAGCCTTGCTCACTGCCACCACCTGCAGCTTCAGGGACTCGCACACTCCAGGGATTCCAAGAACCCCCTCCTCCGCCACCCCGCCACACCCTCCCACACACCCCACCTCCCACCATACCCCCAACACACACCCATACTCACACCCTACATACACACCCTCCACACCTCACCACACACCATATACAAGAGTAAGACTGTACTTTGAGCTATTATGCAATCACCTCTAGATACACTCACACCCACACCCTGCTCAGCCAAGCTTCATGCTCCCACTGCCCCCTTGGGCATGGGCTCCATGCTCCTGCCAGCCTCAGCCCCAGCCCCATGCTCCCTGCCCCCACCCAGCTGTAGCCCCCTGCCCTGCCCTCCACGGCTTCCTTACCTGCTGCCTGGAGTGAATGCTGCAGCAGGGAGACAACGAGGAGCTGCTGGAGGCTGGGGAAGCTGAGCAGGTCCCCCAGAGGCTGCAGCAGTGGCAGCACCAACTCCACCTGGAAGCTGCCTGCTGGCTGGGCTGGGCCTTCCTGCACACTGGGATGGGAGTGAGGCACAGGGGCTGAACAGGGTACAATTAATTGTGGGCTCCTGTGGGCTGGACAGAATTGCCTGGTGGCCAGCCTGTGAGCCGTATTTTGCCCGCCCTGCTTTAAATGCAAAATAAAAACATTACTTACCACTTTTTAAGGCACAACGTATAGCATATAATGATATCCACTTTTAATGCTTTGGTAATCCTATCCTTTTTGCTGCTTCTTATCTACATTATTTTTTTGTTTCTTCTCTTTTAGTGAATGAAAAGAAGATGAATAGTTAAGAACAATAGATAATAGAACAGGGGCTGGAACTTCCCAGCAAACCAAGAAGCCAGCACTTTATTTGCAGCAGAATCTGAATCAACCAAAGAAAGCCTAAAACATTCAATAACAATGTGTGTGTTGTAGGTCCGGTACACCCAGGGCTGTGCCCTGCCCACAAGTGGAAGGGATGGGGTGGTCAGGTAAGAGTGCTGTGAGAGGGGTCTGCCACTGGGGAGCAGTTCCCTCTTTTCTCTATAGAGCCACAACAGGACAATGCACTTAACTATATACAAATTTATTGCTATACAAAAATAAATATGAATAAGAGGCATTAAATATTTACAGTAGAATTGGTATATGACACCATATATGATAACCTGCAGTCAACACATTGTACCACTTTGAGGGACTGCAAAACATAGAACAGGTCATTGGGAACTCAGTACAGGTGATCCACAGCACAGGCAATAATTAACCCCCCTGCACAGATGAACATTAATATCCTGGAACAGGTGAGTCAAGGCAGTAAACACATATAAGCATCAACTCAGATAAAACCCAGGAAAGGCGATGCAATAGACGTACACAGGCAACAATACAGGTAAGTTCTGATAATAGGCAGTAAACACGTGATGAAAACAGGTAAACCAATATAAACCCCCTTGAGGAGTATCTGTAACTATATTAACATCAGGGCCAATGTGGTCCCCATATTCAAGAAGGGGAGGAAGGAGGACCCGGGCAACTATAGGCCAGTCAGTCTCACCTCCATCCTTGGCAAAGTCTTTGAAAAAAATATCAAGTCTCACATTTGCGAGAGCCCGGCAGGACAAATTATACTGAGGGGAAACCAGCACAGGTTTGTAGCAGGCAGATCGTGCCTGACTAATCTAGTCTCTTTTTATGACCAGGTTACAAAACGCCTGGATGCAGGAGTGGGGGTGGATGTCGTATACTTAGACTTCAGGAAGGCCTTCGATACGGTATCCCACCCCATACTGGGGAACAAGTTAAGAGGCAGTGACTTGGATGACTACACAGTCCGGTGGGGGGCAATTGGCTGGAGGGTCGCACCCAGAGAGTCGTGGTGGATGGGTCGGTTTCGACCTGGAAGGGTGTGGGCAGGGGTGTCCCGCAGGGCTCGGTTCTTGGATTGATACTATTCAATGTCTTCATCAGCGACTTGGACGAGGGAGTGAAATGTACTCTGTCCAAGTTTGCAGATGACACAAAGCTATGGGGAGATGTGGACACGCCGGAGGGCAGGGAACAGCTGCAAGCAGACCTGGACAGGTTGGACAAGTGGGCAGAAAACAACAGAATGCAGTTCAACAAGGAGAAATGCAAAGTGCTGCACCTAGGGAGGAAAAATGTCCAGCACACCTACAGCCTAGGGAATGACCTGCTGGGTGGCACGGAAGTGGAAAGGGATCTGGGAGTCCTAGTGGACTCCAAGATGAACATGAATCAGCAGTAGGCATCTGACGAAGCCATCAGAAAAGCCAATGGCACTTTATCGTGCATCAGCAGATGCATGACGAATAGGTCCAAGGAGGTGATACTTCCCCTCTATCGGGCACTGGTCAGACCGCAGTTGGAGTACTGCGTGCAATTCTGGGCGCCACACTTCAAGAGGGATGCGGATAACCTGGAGAGGGTCCAGAGAAGGGCCACTCATATGGTTAAGGGCCTACAGACCAAGCCTTACAAGGAGAGACTAGAGAAACTGGATCTATTCAGCCTCCGCAAGAGAAGGTTGAGAGGCGACCTTGTGGCTGCCTATAAGTTCATCACGGGGGCACAGAAGGGAATTGGTGAGTATTTATTCACCAAGGCGCCCCCGGGGGTTACAAGAAATAATGGCCACAAGCTAGCAGAGAGCAGATTTAGATTGGACATTAGGAAGAACTTCTTCACAGTTCGAGTGGCCAAGGTCTGGAACGGGCTCCCAAGGGAGGTGGTGCTCTCCCCTACCCTGGGGGGTCTTCAAGAGGAGGTTAGGTGGGGGTTGGACTCAATGATCTATTGAGGTCCCTTCCGACCCTAGCATCTATGAATATGAATCTATGAATCAACAGGACGAAGCAAACATCAATCACAAAATATGAGGTGCACTCAGCATCCCACAGGGTGTTCCCTGGAGCCCCTCCCCTTTAGGG
Organism: Alligator sinensis; assembly: GCF_000455745.1. Taxonomy (NCBI): domain Eukaryota; kingdom Metazoa; phylum Chordata; order Crocodylia; family Alligatoridae; genus Alligator; species Alligator sinensis. The sequence continues at coordinate 566,784 of NW_005842711.1, forward strand.
CCCCAGGATGTGGACACCCCCACCTCCAACAATGGAGGAGGGTGGAGGCTGCAGACCCTCCTCTCCCAAGCCTGCCTCCCCTGCGGGACCCACTTCCCCAGCACCTCCCACTCCTGCTCTGAAGCAGACAAGGTTCATCAGCTGGTGGCCAGTCCTGCAAGGGCCTCTCTCCGGCAGTGCCCCTGGCTCCTCTCAATGGCTTGGTGCACCGCTCTGGGCCCTCCTGGCTTCCCGCCTGTGCCCTGCACTTGGCACCCAGGGAGCTCCTATGGGAACCAAGACCTTACTGCCTCCAGTTCCCCAGCCTCGCACTGAGGGTCTTTCACCTTCCTGGGCCCTGCTCTGGGCACTGGGGCTCTTTTAGTTTAATGCTGAGCCACACTGCGAGGCTCCAGTTACCTGGCCTAGAGCCAGGGCTAATTTGAGCAGCCTTGAACTGCTCTCGAGCTTGACTCTCTGTTAGCTGACCCATGCACTGTGTGGGGCCCAAGCAGCCTTGAGCTGCTCCTACGGCCAGCTCTCTGTGCGCTGACCTGTGCACCATGTGGGGCCCAAGCAGCCTTGATCTGCTCCCAGGGCTGGCTCTCCGTGCACCGATCCATGTACCGCCCCACACAGCTACTTTCTGGGTTCGCAGGCTCAAGCCGCCTCGAGCAGCTCCCAGAGCCTGTGCACCATGCGGCAATCTGCGCACCGTCAAGGCGCAGGCAGGGTCCCAATGACTGTTTTTTCTGGAGCTTCTCTCTCCTCGCCACTGTGTCTGTCCCCCAGCATGCTCAGCGCGCTGGGATTTTATTTACACAGGAGGCCCCACCCTGAAGTCTGCCGGACCTGCAAAGCACAGTCTTCAGTCAGGTCCAGGGGCTTCTCACCCCAGTCCCCACAAATCCAAGCAGGGGTGGAGCAAGCCCCTCCCAGCTGTTACCCAGCTAGAAATGTTCCACCAATCCGAAGTGTCCTTCTCCAAGCCTGGCTTGCTGTGCAAAAGCAGCAAGCCTGCTACAGTGTCATACGTGAAAAAATAAACAATTTTCCCAGGATACATGGAATAAACTTGCACAAAAAGCTCAAGAATGGAAAGAATTGGGCACAAGTTCTGATACTCTTTATGAGTGAATACAGGTTGACAATAAGCCAAAGAAAGTGCATAAAACTGTAAATTAAATGTTGTAGGTGTTAACCTGAATTGTGCACAAAAGGCACACAATCTGTTAAGCGTTGCAAAAGAGACTGATAATGACGCTACTGATGAAACGCCTGAATTGTGAGTAAGAAGTAGTAAGGATGTTCCTCATTAGTTTCTTCATGTGTAATTTGTGAGGAATCCTTGGAAGGTTATTTATAAAATTTCATTGAATTGAAAGAGACTATGCTTGGAAAACTTTTGTAAGTGCAGTCTAATATGTTCAAGATGAGAAAAAAAGGAATTGTTTGCAAGCCTTATTTACTTACTGTAACAGTGACAGTGGAATACTGAAAGCAGCAGCATTAGATATACATTATCATAAAAACTGCTAGAAATAATTTTTCAGACCTGTCTATAATAAGCACGTGAAAGAAACTAAAGAAGATTGTCGACAACGGCAAAAATGCGTAGCAGAAAAACAGAATGAGGCTTTTCAGCTGCTCTGTGTTTCTCTTGTTGGGAGTCTAGAAATTTGCAAACAGATATATACACTTCAAGATGTATTCTTTGAGTATTAGCAGCTACAAAAAGATTTGATGATCACCAACAAAGAAATCCAAAATACTTGTGATGACAGATGTGCTCTATGATCTCTGCGCAAGAAGCTTGAAGATTATTTTGGAAAAGACATTGGGTTTCAATGCAGGTATTGCAGAAATGAATCATCCATAGTTAATTCCCCCAGGCACAGTGGAGCATATGTTGAGAGTGCAATGAATAGTTGCAGTACAGACACACCAGAACTGATAGAGACTGTAGCCAAATTTCTTTACTTCAAGCACCAGACAGAGACTGGAATCCCATGGCCATGTGGGATCAACAAACTGAAAGACGACAATGCACCCAATGGCATTCACAATCTTGTGTCATTACTTGCTAATCCTTATTCTACATTTGAAGAAGGCCACACACTGGTTGTAGAATGACTGCAACCAGCTGTACGTTTTCTGTCTGAAGGACTGTTGCATTTAATGAAATGAAGGAAATGAAACTGTATTTCTTATAACGATGTTTTTGATGAACTTCCAGCATGAGCTGTGCAGGAATG
>NW_005842711.1:569027-570760 GCF_000455745.1 Alligator sinensis
AGCTCAATACTTTCAGTGGATACACAGCAATCAATTCAACCCAGTCAGTTGTGTCCAAGTGAAAGTGCTCCAGTTTGGCCTTGTACTGTTGTCATGGATGACAATGATTTCAATGAAGATGGGTTATATAGACATAATTATGGTACAACCAATTTCTTTTCACCAAGAATGAACAATTTCAGATACAACAACCTTGATTATACCAAAACCTGAAGTTTGGAAAAATCTAGTCTTCCCAGTTATTGCCAAAAATTATATTAGTGGCAAATTACATGCTCAACCGAAACCATGGAGATTGGAGGTTAGTTCTGAAGGAATACAGGTGCACCAGTTAACCACCCATGCACTTCTCTGAGTGAATCAACCACATGGAAGGGGTCCAGCATTTATTGGATATCATTGCTCTCTTGAAACCAATGTTGTGAAGTGGGAAACATACAATGTTAAACATTATGCACACCCTCCAAGAAAAGAAAGTGTTATAGATGTGATGGATTGGTACCAAAAAGTTGCTGACTTGAAGATGCCAGTGATTCAGTTGGTTGCAGATCAAACACTATATAGATATATTGAAGAGTCCCTTTGTGAAGATGAGAAGAGGTGGCCTCACGTGAAAGGAGTACTTAGTGCGTTTCACACAGAAATGTTTTATCTCAATGCTCTAGGAAAGAGATATGCAGGCAGTGGTCTTAAAGACTTAGCTGTTGCTGCAGGGGTTGTGGTTGCAGGTAGCACACGTAGAGGGTTTTCAGGTAAACATTACAACAGAGAAATGTGCCTCCACAAACTAGTAACAGAAGGTTTACTGAATATGTTAATCCATAGATACCTCCAGAAGAGTCCTCAAGCAATTGACAGCAATTAACAGTTGGTCGATATCACTACAGAAAATGGACATGATGAATTCATCAGTTCAACCACTTTTCAGGAATTGGTACATTCAATTGTGCTCAGTTGTGAATCAGATATAGCCAAGTATTTTCTGTCTTATATAATTGATGCTGAGATCTTCTTTCAACATTACCATTGTCTGAGGAGTGGAAGGAATTTTGAAGAGTACTTATGGACTTGCTGTAGAATGCTTCCACTGTTAGCAGCTTATGGAAATGTCAACCATCTAAGATACCTGTCCTTGTATTACTGGTGAATAACAACTTTGAGAGAAGATGAAAAGGTGTACATGGCTACAATGTTTTAATTGTCATTGACTGGAAAGACTTACAGCAAACTGCCTCCAGACCAGGTCATTGAAATAACCATGAACAAAGAATCCAAGAACAGAAGAAGTGGGGGCTGGATTGGATTTACCAAGAATCTATCCTTGGTTGCAATCAATATACTCAGTAGATGGGTTATTATGAGGATAAGGGAACAACTAAAACAGGTGGCTCATTTCAAGCAACCCTTGTATTGCCATCCAGAACTGGGTCCGCCAAGAATGGAGGTGGACTGCAAGGTTGTTGATGCAGTGAAGACAGCTTTGGAAGAATGGGACATGGACCCATGGGATTTGAAATGACCAACTCTTTGCTCCTTTTGCTCTGGAGAGCCAGCAACAGAAGAGGTAAGGGAGAGTCTTCACACAACCCACGATGAGGGTAATGTGATGGTGGAAAACATTCCAGAGAGACTTTCTTCTGGAACTCAGGCAATACATGACACAATCACCACAAGAAAAAGCAAGACCTTTGTGACAAAGACAACTGCAACCAAAAGCAAGCAAGAGTGTAGGG
>NW_005842711.1:570770-574197 GCF_000455745.1 Alligator sinensis
ATGGTTCACTGTACTGCAGTAAAACAAGTCATTGACCTTCTAACAAGTAGAAAAGAGACTACCATGACTTTAGAAGAAATCATGCAATACAGAATTACTTCTGCGAGCCTTTTGCTGTTCATAGTAGATGGCATACCACAAACCTGTCAAATCAAAGTTTGTAATATTGATGAACCTCCAGTTGATCTCATGACCATCACATTATCATGCATTAATAGATGTTGGAATTATATAAAATAATGTCCCACCAAGCAAGACATGGTCTAAATATGCCTTCAGTCTCTTCAAGTATGTCGCTGGCTGATACTCACAAGTAGTGGCATTTCACTTCATTAATGATGTTTATGACGAAGAATTAGTGAAGACTAGTACAAAACAGCATGAGCAGCAGCGTCACTCAAAGTCTTCAGATTTGTTCCTAATGTCTACCCTGTTTCTGACCAGAAAATGCCTATTGAAGCATCCTGGCACTGATTTCTATCAAAGCATTCTAACAAAATGAAACTACAGCATTTCCTCTTCCATAGATTTCATAGATTTCATAGACATTAGGGCTGGAAGGGACCTTGGAAGATCATCGAGTCCAGCCCCCTGCCTCAGGGGCAGGAAGTCAGCTGGGGTCACAAGATCTCAGCAAGATAAACTTCCAATTGACTCGTAAAGGAGTCCAGAGTAGGTGCTTGCACCACGTCAGGCGGCAGCCTGTTCCAGGCCTTGGGGACTTGGACAGTAAAGGAGTTCTTCCTTATGCCCAGCCTGAAATGGTGTTGGAGGAGTTTGTGACCATTTTACTTTGTCATCCCATGGGGCACTCTGGTGAACAGATGTTCCCCCAGATCCTGATCTACACCACTTATATACTTATAGGCAGCCACCAGGTCTGCCCTGAGCCTGCGCCTACGCCAAGACAGAGACAGAGATAGTCAGTTGCACAAGTACCCATGTCACAAATTTTGTCTATCAGCAGCTAGGGGTGCAGGGCCCCAGAACCCCCCTGCACCTATCTCTCCAACAGCTGGCAGGCTTTGAGGCCTCAGCAGGAGCTACCATCCCTGCAGCTTTCACCCTGCTGTGCCTTAACATACACAGTGTCACCCATGTCACAAGTTTTGCTTGTCCACAGTTTGAGGTGCAGTTTCCCCCAAGCCCCTGCACTTATCTCCTTGAAACTTGACTGGCTTTGTGGCCTCACCAGGGGCCACCACCCCTGCAGGTTTCAGCCCGCTGCACCTTGACACACACAGGGTCATGTGTGTCACAAGTTTTGCCTGTCAGCAGCTTGAGGTGCAGTTTCCCCCAAACCCCTGCACTGATCTTCTTGCAACTTGGCAGAATTTGTGACCTCTCCAGGGGCTACAATCCCTGCAGTTTTCACCTCCCTGTGTTGTAACATATAGACATGACACAAGTTTTCTTTCAAGAATTTGGGGTACAGTTACCCCCCAACCCCTCCACTGATCTTGAAACTTGGCAGGCTTCATGCTCTCAGCAGAGGCTACCATTCCTGAAAATATCATCCAAATCAGACAAAAACCAACAAAATTATAGATATTTAATTGATTCTCCATTATACCCTATGGCTGGATCTCTGAAGTGGCTCCGAAGCTTTTCTGAAGCACCTGGGCACCCTGCATGCAGGGGTTGCCTGGCGGGTTCTCAGAAGCCCCGGGGCAGGCCAGGGGTCCCCCCGCCTGTCCCACATGTGCCAGGGTTGAGGCACTGGAGGGGCAGGTAGCGGTACTCCAGGCAGAGGTGAGCAGGCTGAGGGGGATCAGGGTAATTGAGGAGGAGATTGATGGGTACTTCCTTTCTCTGCAGAGCCAGACACCAGGCAGAGGAGCAGACTGCAGAAGCCCCAAAGCTGATATGGAAGGATGGACAACCGTAACCGTCACCTCCCGGGCCAAGCCGCTCACTGCAGAAATGGATCCACTGGTGCAGTTGGGGAACAGATACGAAGCCCTGGCTGCACTGGAGGAGAGTGTGGTGGAGGAAGCGGCACAGGAGATACCCCAATCCATCCCTGAGCAAGCTGAGGGCCAGACAAGCTACCAGAGGAAGAGGAGACAGGTCATCATAGTGGGCGACTCCCTACTGAGAGGAGCAGAGGGAAGCATCTGCCACCCAGATCCCATGGCGCGTGAGGTGTGTTGCCTACCAGGGGCCAAGATCCAGGATGTCATGACAAGGATTCCTGACCTGATCCAGCCCTCAGACTACTATCCCATGGTCCTCATCCATGTGGGAAGCAATGACGCAGCTAGGAGTAGTCCTGACCGTGTCATGGGTGACTACAGGGCTCTGGGGGCCAGGCTTAGAGAGACAGGGGCACAGGTGGTCTTCTCGTCCATCCTCCCAGTCAGAGGTCGCAGTAGGCATCACAGCATCTGCATCAGAGAGGTCAATCTGTGGCTCAGGAGTTGGTGCCATGGTGCAGGATTTGGCTTCCTGGACCACAACCCACACTTCCTGGCAGGGGACTTCCTGGGTCATGATGGACTTCACCTCTCAGCGAAAGGTTAAAGTCTTTTCTCCAACAGGTTGGCTGATCTCCTACGTTGGGCTTTAAACTAGCTCAGATGGGGGATGGGGAGGAAGAAGAAGGAGAACATCAGGAACCTGCAATCCAAGGGACAGCCAGCTGTACAGCACAAGTGAGCAATAGACAGGTAAGCAATAGGGGGCCCATTGGGCATCAGAACCGAGGGACAACAAACACTCCAGTCACAGGGCTCAAGTGCCTATACACCAATGCCAGGAGCATGGGGAACAAGCAGGATGAATTAGCACTCCTGCTTGCAGAAAACACTTACGACTTAGTGGGGCTAACTGAAACCTGGTGGAACTCTACCCACGACTGGGTGGTACATATTGAGGGCTATAAGCTGTACAGAAAGGACGGAGTGGGGAGGAGAGGGGGAGGGGTTGCAGTCTATGTCAAGGAGTGTTATACATCGACCCTTATCAAAATGGATTCAAAGGAGGAAAAAGTAGAAGGATTGTGTGTTAGGATACATGGAGGACAAGGAGAAAGAGATTTGGTGGTAGAGGTCTGTTACAGACCCCCACACCAAGGGGAAAAACTAGATTCGGAACTCCAGAGGCAGCTCTCAGAGACCATAAAGACTAGGGAGGCGGTAGTCACAGGGGACCTAAACTACCCTGACATCTGCTGGGAGACGCAGACATCAAAGTCCCACCGTTCACGCGGGTTCCTATCCTGTGTACAGGACCTCTACCTGACACAGGAGGTACATGGTCCCACTAGGGGGAATGCCTTACTGGACCTGGTATTAGCAGCAGGGGATGACATGGTAGGGGACCTACAGATCAGTGGTCACCTGGGGGACAGTGACCACCAAATAATTGAATTCTTCATAAGGCGCAGAGTGGGTAAGGTAACTAGTAGGGTGGAAGTGCTAGACTT
>NW_005842711.1:575285-575756 GCF_000455745.1 Alligator sinensis
ACTTCCCCTCTATCGGGCGCTGGTCAGACCGCAGTTGGAGTACCGCATGCAGTTTTGGGCGCCACACTTCAAGAGGGAGGTGGATAACCTAGAGAGGGTCCAGAGAAGGGACACTTGTATGGTTAAGGGCTTGCAGGCCAAGTCCTACAAGGAAAGACTAGGGCACCTGGACCTCTTCAGCCTCCGCAGAAGGAGGTTGAGAGGTGACCTTGTGGCTGCCTATAAATTCATCATGGGGGCGCAGAAGGGAATTGGTGAGGCTTTACTCACCAAGGCGCCCCTGGGGGTCACAAGAAATAATGGCCATAAGCTAACAGAGAGCAGATTTAGACTGGACATTAGGAGGAACTTCTTCACAGTTAGAGTGGCCAGGGTCTGGAACGGGCTCCCAAGGGAGGTGGTGCTCTCCCCTACCCTGGGGGTCTTCAAGAGGAGGTTAGATAGGCATCTGGCTGGGGTCATCTGAACCCA
>NW_005842711.1:576126-576882 GCF_000455745.1 Alligator sinensis
GGACTCAATGATCTATTGAGGTCCCTTCTGACCCTAACATCTATGAATCTGTGTCAAAGGCTTTTGTTAAATCTATAAAAGTCATGTGTCATATGTTTCTCTCCACATTTTCCCTGCAGTTGTTTTACAAAGAAGACCATATCTATGGTGGATCTTTCTGAGAAGAAGCCACACTGGCTTTCAGGATAGGTTTTCTCAGCTAACATGGAAGCAATACCTCCAGAAAGTCTGCAAACCAGTCAATATTTTTCTTACTACTCTTTCCAAAACCCTTGCTTGCCACATTGCACATACGTGTCTTCAGGACTTCCCATGCATCCGATGCAGTCTCATTTGTTCTGACTGACTTTGCTATTACTTAATTGAAAAGCTGTTTCTTGGTAGAATCATTGATTAGGCACAAGTCAATACAAGGTTGTCCAGCAGTTTTATTGTGGTGGCTCTTCTTAGCTTGAAATTTCACTTTGCAGCAGATGAGGGAGTGGTCTGTGCTGTAGCCTGTGCTTTGAAAGGATCATATATTCAGGATATCTTTTAAGTGTGTATGTCATGTCAGTAACAAGTCCAACTGATGCCAGTGCTTGAAGCTTAGATGTCTCCATGATGTTCTTCTCTTGAAGTTACCAGCAAAGGAGGTGTTGGTCACTGATAAGACTTGACTGGGACAGAGCTGAAAAGCTATCTGATCATTGTCATTCATAGTTTCATAGTTTCATAGTTGGTAGGGTCGGAAGGGACCTGAGGAGATCATCTAGT
>NW_005842711.1:576972-582444 GCF_000455745.1 Alligator sinensis
AGTGTTTCTTGTAACCCTGGCATTCCTCACGGGAGCCGTGACACCCCCAGTGCCTTCTGGTCACCCCTGACTAATTTGTAGACTGCCACTAGATCCCCCCTTAGCCTTCTCTTTTGGAGGCTGAACAGGTTCAGGTCCCATAGCCTCTCCTCGTAGGGCCTGCCCTGCTGACCCCGATCATGTGGGAGGCCCTCCTTTGGACCCTCTCTATATTGGCCACATCCCTTCTGAAGTGCAGCGCCCAGAATGGGACACAGTACTCCAGCTGTGGCCTGACCAGTGTCGCATAAAGGGGAAGGATCACCTCCTTGGACCTGCTTGAGATGCATTTGTGGATGCATAACAAGGTATGGTTGGCCTTCCTGACCGCGTCCCCACTTTGGGGGCCCATGTTCATTGTGGCATCAATGATGACTCCAAGATCCTTTTCTGTCTCGACACTTGCGAGAAGGGAGTTCCCCAGCCTGTAGGTGTGCCGCTGGTTCTTCCTCCCCAGGTACATTACCCTGCACGTGTCAGTGTTGAACCCCATCCTGTTCTCATCGGCCCACACTTGTCCTGTCTAGATCTGCTTGCAGCCTGTTCCTTCCTACTAGCATACCCACATCTTAGTGTCATCTGTGAATTTAAACAGGGTGCTTTCTACCCCCTCGCCCAAGTCACTGATGACGTCCAGTGCCATGCCTACCCAGAATCCCAGGTCAAATCTCAGAACTGGACCCAACTCTTGCATTGGAGTCTCCAAGTACTAGGATGTGTTCGTTCAGTGCCATCCTGCTTCTCAGTTCTTCCAGCTGTTGATAGAAGCTGTTCTTCTCCTCATCACTAGCCTGCAGAGTGGGAGCATAGACACTGATGAGGTTGATGAATCCCTTCTGTAGTCTAATGTGAAGTGTCCTGGTACGTATGGACGCTGAAATCGATGTATGAACACTTCACATGATAATCTAAGTTCATTTCTGCTAGCAAAACCTATACCATGCTCTCTCCTTACTCCTTCAGGTTTGCCATGCCAGGAAATGGTGTAGTCCTTCTCCTTTAGGAGGCCTGGTCTCAAAGCCGAGTTGCCGAAAGAGCTGCAATATAAATTCTGAAACGTGCCAGCTCATTTCTCAACACAGCCATTTTTCTCAGATCTGAATCCAGATCCAATTCATATCCAGGGGTCAGAGTCTGAATATTCCAACAAGCAATTCTGTTTATAAAATCAGTTGAGCCAGGATGTAAGCGGTGAGGCAAGCCTTGTTCGACCCACCTTTTGTAAGGCCACCCTCATGTGAGGCAAGCAGGCCATCTCTAAGCAGGGCTGATTAGAAATCTTGGTAGTTGCCTCAGGGCCCTTTTGCCTCTTTCCAATCCCTGCAACCATCTTGCCAAGACCTTCAGCGCATAGGCCTAGACAGAGTTTTGGAGGACCATAGGCTGCCATAGACCTGTCACCCCCCCCTTTAGATCACAGCCAAAATCCAAAGGCCAGAATAAGTCTAGGCATTCAGTGACATAGAAGTGGTAGCGTCTGCCAGAGAGCAACCTGTATAGAGCTGCTAACTGTATAGAGCTGCTAGAGCTGCCTGTTGCTTCAGCATGAGCACCTTCTGTGTTGGGGTGAGGCATGCAAGAGGTCTATACAACCATCCCACCAAAACCACCAGCACAAACACCTAGGCAAGAGAATGGAGAAGTGAAGGCTGCCATGGACCTACCACTGCCACTTCAGACCATTGAGACAGAGTCCAAAGGCCAGACCGAGTCCAGACTTTCAGTGCTTCCATGGTTGTAACTTCTTTCAGAGAGCAACAGATAGAGCTGCTGCTGACTGCTGAACACCTCTGCAAGGGCGCATTTCTCTCAGGATGATGTCCCTTTGCCTATCTCCAACCAAGGAATACCCAAAAGGCAGCAGGGTTTTATTGTACTGTATATTTTTATATTAATATATTGTATTGTATATTTATCTGGAATAGAAACCTTTAATATTTAAAAGGAAATATACGGCAGACTGTTAATGCTATCACGTGAGTCATTACCATTGTCATGTGATTAAATGTTGTCACCTGTCCCTACAAGAACTATAAACACCTGCCAGTAACACATATCTCAGGGCAGGACAGTCCCGTTGTAAGGTCTCTCTTATACAAAACATGGTTTTTCTTGCTGTCTCCTCACTGTTTCTTGGGGAGAGCGGGGGGTGGTCACAGGGACTGGTTGGTTCGGAGGGTGGGGAATAGGGCAGGACTGTCCCTTCTAGAGGGCACCAGCAATGATCTGCCTCAGGCAGAGGCACTGGGTGACTGCAGGGCAAGGAAAGAAACAAGGGGCCTTTCCACACCCAGGGCTATTGGTGGTGCAGCTTCCCCATCTTGTAGATACGAAGTGCCCGTTCCTTTCTCCTGAGCAGTGTGGTGAGCATGTTTGTTATTGCCCTGAAGTGGAGTGGTTTTCTGATGGCATGCTGTTGGGTTGACGGTGGTTTGGATTATTGAGAGGTGTTGGCTTTGCAGCTGAGTGCAGGGCATGGCCTGTGGCCTGGCAGTGCCGCTGACCACGGGGCAGAGTGGTGGCTGGGCCTTTGCTTGTGTCGGGTGGTCATTTTGACTGTGTTGGGCATTTTCTGGGTGGGGTGCAGCGGGTGGATCTGTGTCTGTATGCTGGGAAGTCAGCTGCAGCGGGAAGCAGGATGGGACAGGGAGGCCATTGTTCTGGGTGCAGTGATCGTGTCCTTGGGAAGTGTCTACTACTGTGCGGGGTTTTGCTAACATATCATAATGTTACTGTTACTTAACTTTTAGCTTTTAGAAAGTGCTAGTTCAGCTAAATAGAAATATGCTATTACAAAGATTTGTAAAGCACCGCCCAAGTATTGCTTTTTGTTAACCCTGTAGTCTTGCCTTATTGTAAAAAGTATAAAAGATCGCCCCACCCTTTAGGGGGAGCCATTTTGCCTTTTGCTGGCTTTATGGTCTTTGCTTGAGCAAATAAACGGCAGTCAATTCTTTACCCACGTTGTCTGGTCCCTATTGCAGCTAGACAACGAACTCTAGGGAGTTTTCTCCCACCACAGCAGCAAGTTCAGGTTTTGCTGAGCACACTATTTCCTAGGTTGGATCCACCTAAAGTTTAAAAAACTTTTTGAAAACCCCCCTTATATAGTACTCCCCTGAGTACTATATGAGGGTTTTTTTCAAAATGCCTCCAGCTTGGCGAGGGTCAGTGAGACCCATTGAGCATGCTGGGACGGGGAATGGGGGTGGCTGGCGGCCCTGTTGGGGGAAGGGGTAAGCTCTGTCCTAGCAGCCCTGTTTGAAAGTGTGTGGCAGTGAGCTCAGAGGTGAGTGTTGCGAGGAAACTCTCTGTGAAGAGGCAAGAGCTGGTTGACCGTCATGGACTGTCCTTTTGCAAACACTGACTGAGCAGGGCTGGGTGAGCCCAAGCTTTTGCTGGCAGAGGGGTTTAATCTGCCCAGTGTCCCAGGAAGTGAAGAAGGTTGACTTCTCTCTCAGCCAGAGAAATGTGTGTCCTATTCTGAGTGTCTGGTGGGAAAAGAAACCACATGAGTACGTTGGATCCACCCAGAGGCTCCAGAAAGCGTGGATTCATTCTGTGCTAACTTGACTTAGAACATGAGTAGTTTAAAGGATGATGAAGCTGGTTAGCAGCTTATTTGTCATCAAGAAACAATTGGTGTGTGTGTGAGTATGTAGGTATTTCTTATTGTAGTAAAAAGCTGGCTCAAAAATGACCCCAAAAAAGGTCATTTCATAAACAGTGAACTAACAAAATAGACAATCTAGGCCGGGGTGCGGGGGCACATGCAACCCCTGAAAGTCTGGGGCAAACTGGACAGTATGTGGAGACCCTCAGAGCCTCAGGGCTGGCATTGCAAAGGCCTTAGGGCACTTGTCTATGTTTCACTTTTCCTGTATCCATGTGAAAAAATCACTATTAAGATAGCTAAATTGCATCTGCAGATCCATGATGTCAGCTAATTTAATCATTTTGGGGTTTTTCTATCATGTAATTTAAGACATCTTTGACACGTTTTATTTTTAGCTCCTGAATTTCTTCCGTGAGAGTTTTTTTATCATATTAAATTTTCAACATGTATCTGAATTACATTTGAAAATGGGATTTTCCTGCTTTGTAACAATTTCACCACCAGGTGCTGCTTGGGCTCACGTGGAAATCCATGGAAATCCATGGAATTTCTATTGCAACACTGCAACAAGACACCTGGTGCTAATCTTGCAAATTTTTACTGGTTATGTCAGATTAATTAAAAATACAATTAAAAAAAATGTTCCCCATTTTCGCATGCACTTTGCTTTGGGGTTTCCCTGCACAGGTTCGAATCCTGTTTGTGATGCCAATTTTGTCACAGGCCAGCTGGGTACTGTGAGTGTATCAATTTAGTTGCAGGCTGACTGGGTGCTGCAACTGTATCAGCCACTGGGCTGTTTGGTTTGGGATCGAGGAGGCAGGATCAGGAGTGAAGCAAAGGCAAATTTATTATAGCTCACACACACAACAGTTAACAGAAAGATAAATGTGATAAGCAGATAAGGCAGTATTAAAGAGCTAATAGTAAACAATAACAACAGATAATAACAACAAATAGATCAATCTGTCTCAGGCCAGCTGGGCACTGCGAGGGTATCAGCCACTGGGCTGTTCAAAACAACAAATAGACAGACATGGGTTGGCAACTTATCGATAGTCCCTCAATGCCAGGTGTGCGCCAAGTGATTCCAGCGAAGTCAAACATCCCTGATCGACGCTGTTGAAGGGATTACCGGGGAAGATCCCTTGATCAGGATCCTGTCCTCACTCACACCGGGAGTCCGGGGTCCAGGCTTGGAAAAGCAATTACCCTTCTGTTTCCTCCTTCCTGCAGGTTACCTGATGCATGTGCTTTTTATACCTAGATTTATGCTAATCTGTTGGCTTTAGAACGACTCACAATCTTGCCCTATAGCTGTTACCCTATGGGATTAAAAGGTGTTAAAAATTATCATAAAAGTTTACTATCCAGACTCGGGTTTATCCAATAAGCAAATTACAATGCAGCATCTTCAGGTTTGAAATTAACATTACTCCACCTAAATCCAACCCCTTTAGATTTCTCTGACTATGGTTTCTTGAGACGTGCTTTCCTGGAACGTGCTGGGTGTGCCAGGTGGTTGAATCCAGTTTTTATCATCAAGGCTGAACTCTGAGCAAAAACCATTAGGTCAGCTAATCTTACAGGTATAGCTTTGTCTTTGGGGTTCAGTCAGTTCCACAAACACTTAGTTTTATCATTTTGGTTAAACTTATGACAGGCAAGTTACATTTGTGGGTTACAAACTTACAAGCTTTATATTAGGCAAAAATTCCAAATGCCTCCAAGAAGCACATATTTATTGCTTATTAATCTCTTTGGTTCTGGCCATCACACCCCACTGAGCCAGCCAGCCTCAGCCTCTACCATTCCAG
>NW_005842711.1:582480-595448 GCF_000455745.1 Alligator sinensis
GGGACTCCCCCCACCACCCCGCTGCTTTGCTGAGCTGGCCAGCAGTGCCACTTTGCCCTCTTGCCTGCCACTTAGAGATGGCCAGCCTCAGCTTCTGCCATTCCAGCCAACCTTGCAACTTTTTATCTTGCTCCCACCAACCCCAAGCCTCTTCCACCCCTCTTTGCATTTTTTTCAGTTTTAGCAAACACACAGATGCCTGTACTGTACAGATCAAAAAAAATTTAATAACATAATTTAACTTTAAATTTAACAAATGAATACTTTAATTTAATAACATATTTTAACTTGAATGAATGAACAAACAAATGAACAAACAATTTTGACTTTTAGAAATGTTTATTCCAGGGAGGGTGACAAATGGGGGGCAGTAAAGACACTACAGGTTGGCCCGAAGGTCTGGGCCCCAAGGACAAAATCTGGGCTCATGGCCTGCAAGGCCTGCCCGCACAGTCTAGTCCGTGGTCTCTTTAACAAGTATACATTGCAATGAAGTAAATAAAAAAAGGGGGTGGGGGGCAGTGAGACAGGCAGGTGAGCCCTCGAGGCCAGGCATGAGCAATGAGACCTGGGCCTATGGCCCACAGGGCCTGCCCTCACACTCTAGGCAAAAAATGAACACAGAAATATATACATATATACATATACACGTACACATATACAATTCTACAGAGATGCTCAGGGCAGCCTCAGGACATCAGGGGTCGGGCTGCACGGGCAAAGCCTGAAGTCTCAGTCCGCTGGGCCCGCCCCCGCACTCTAAGCAGGTGGCGGCATCACAGTGTAAGGAGCAGGCGTCCCCGCTCAACCTGGCACAGCACCCCCTCGATGGCCCAGGATTCCTCAAAGGTGGGCACCATCCGCTGGAGGACTGCATGCCTGAATTCGAGTGAGAATCGGGCCTGCACCAGCAGGTGTAAAAGCTGCAGCATGTCGTCCATCCCAGTCCTGGCAAGCCAGTTTCAGCAGCTCTTCAGGGTGGCCATCTTGGCCTGGCCCACCAGGAAGTTGTCTGACTTTGGCACGCTTGGCCACCCAGTACAGGAAAAAGCAGATGTATGTGTACTCTGAAAGTCCCGGCCCAGCATTGGAAGCAGCACCCCAAGGGTGGCAAAGAGAGGCCATAGCTGGGGGCAATCAAGGAAGGCGTGAAAAACATTCTCTTCCACCACTACTGGGTAGAAGGGGTAGGCCGCCAAGGCCATCAGGTCCAGGTGGCACATGAAGGTGCCAGTGGCCAGGGTGCCATGCACCAATCTCTACTGGAGGTTTCTGGTCTTCTTGGCGGTGGGCGCCTTGTACAGCGTGCACCATGCTGGGGTCCCTGGCAACACCAGGCACTGCCACTACATGGCGTCAGGGTGGCCGGCCAGCACCTGGGCATGCAGGGTGCACACCACGCATGTATAGAGTCCCCTCCAGGGCAGTGTGCTGAAGAGGCAGCCCATGTTGCTTCCGGGGGGCACAGGGAGCCTCAGCAATGTATCAGGCCGGTCGGCCAGCTCATTGGCCACCGCCGGGATGACCAGCAGTGGTGGGAAGGTGTCGCCCACAGTGTTTGCAGTGGGGAGGGCCCAGTGGGCCTGGAGGTAGCACTCCAGGGTGGCCACCACCTTCGTTGGGAGAGCGGCCCTAATGGCCCACAGAAGCCAGCCAGTGGTGCGGACAGAACTCAGGGCCAGCCAGGAGGCCAGGGCCTCAGCTGACAGACAACCCAACTGAGCGGGGTCCAGGAGATACCCCAGGCAGGTGGTGTCTGCCTCAATGAGTGTGGCCATGAGGCTGGCGGAGGCCAGACTTGGCTCCGCATGCTGCAGGGATGGGTTGTAAATTAGGGGTTCCTGAAGCAGCTGCGGGAACTGCAGGTGCCTGGCCTGGGGAAGGCGGCCCACCAGGCCCACACCATGCTGCAGTAGAATGTGGGGAGGACTGGTCCATTCAGGAAAGTAATGTCCAGAATGAACAGCTCCTGGTCAAAGCTGAGGCCCCCCACTCGGTGCAGAAACCGGCACGTGAGCTGCTGCCACAGGAGGTGGCCCTCAGCATACAGGAGCCACTGGAGGGCTTGCAGGCAGTAGGCGCCTACCCTGCTGGCCAGGTCGGTCAGGCTCTGGCCTGCCTCAGTGGTGGGCAGGTAGAGGGCAGCTCATGGAAGCCAGTGGTGTCTGTCCCAAAAGAAGTCCACCAGGCTACTGTAGCCTGTTGAGCAGCTCTGGCGGGGGGTCCAGCACAGCACACCGGTGCCACAGGGTCATGGCCACCAGGTTGTTGGCGATGAGGACCCAGCCACGGTAGGAAAGGGCAGGCAGGCGCCAGTGCTAGGGCTGCAGATGAGCCTCCACACCCTCCACCAGGTCCTCCAGTTGCGGGCTACAGAGCCTGGCACCCCCAGGAACACCCCCCAGGCTTTGAGGCCCTCCCGGCACCAGGCAAACCCCCCTGGCAGGTCCAGGTCCAGCCGGCGGGGGGGGGGCGGTGCTGGCCCACACCCTGAGCAGGAGGGTGTCACTCTTGCCCCAGTTGATGTGGGCTGACGAGGCAAGCTCGTAGGAGTGCTGGCAGTCCACCATGGCCCGCATGTCCTCTTGGCTGCCCAGGAAAACTGTCACGGTGTCTGCATACGCCGACAGCCGGATCAGGGGTCTGGTGGTCGGGCCTGGTACCGGTGCTGGTGCTGGTGCCAGTGGCAGGGCTAAGCCGGTCAGGTGACATCACAGACTGTGCAGCAGTGGTTCGATGGCCAGGGCGTACAGCATGCCTGACAGGGGGCAGCCCTGGTGGATGCCCCGACGTACTGGGAATGGGGCGCACAGTATGCCATTCACCTTCAGCAAGCTGGAGGCATCACGATACAGGACCCGGAGTGCCACGATGAAAAGAGGCCTGAAGCCAAAGCTTCGAGGGTGCCGAGCAGGTACTGGTGGTCAACCCGATCGAAGGCCTTCTCCTGGTCCAGAGAGACCAGGCCGACGTCCAGGCCACAGAGTTCCGCAGCCACGAGCAGGTTGCGCAGCAGAAATAGGTTGTCCTGGATGGTCCTGCCCGGCACACAGCAGCTCTGCTCAGACCCAATGACAGAGGCCATGATGGTGTGGAGCCAGTTCACCAGCACCTTTGCCAAGATCTTGGCACACAGAAGGGAGACTGGCCACCAGTTTTTAAGGCAGCTGAGGTCCCCACTCTTGGGCAGCAAGGTGAGCAGTGCCTGGCTGGTCAGCAGGGTCCTGTTGGCGAGGCTCTCATGGAAGACAGAGTAGGCTGGGCCCAAGGATGGGCCAGAAGGCTTTGTAAAACTCCACAGGCAGTCCGTCAAGGCCTGCGGCCCTGCCCAAGGCAAGACCTCCCACAACAGCCTCAAGTTCTGCCAGAGAGAGCTCGTGCTCCAGGGCCTCGGCTTGCAAAGTGCAGAGGCCTAGCAGGTCCTCATGCAGCCGCCGACTGGCCTCCAGGCAGATGGGATCAAGTCTTGGTAGAAGGCGATGGCATGCCCCCGCACCTTGCCCGGATCCATGAGTAGCCGTCCCTCCAGGGTCTTGAGATGGTTCAAGGCCTTTGCCACAGTCCGCCGCCTATCCAGGCCGAAGAAGAAGCAGGTCGGGGCACCGGCCTCCACCAGTTCCAGGCAGCGATCATGCATCCTTGCACCACAGGCCACACCCTCCGCTAGTTCCCGCAGGTGTTTCCTGCAGGACCGGAGGCTCTCAAGGAGTGCTGCATCATTGACAGCATGGAGCAGGGCCACCTCAAGCTCTGCCATGTCCTCCTCCAGCTCCTAGGTGTGGTGCCAGATCTCGCTTGCTGCCAGCTGGGAATACTGCTGGCAGAACACCCGGACCTGGATCTTGTCTATGTCCCACCACAGCCGCCAGGAGGAGTAGTGGGCTCATGCAGTCTCCCAGCTCCTCCAGAGGTGGCGAAGCAGCCCTGGAAGTGGGTGTCCTGCAGCAGGCTGATGCTGAGGCACCAGTAAGGGGCCCATGTGTATGCCCTGCCAGGCACGCTAAGTTTGCAGCAGACCAGGGCATGATCTGAAAGGCCTGATAGAATAATGCGGCTGTTGCACAGTAGCGGCAGATGGTGCTGGGTGATGTAGAGGTGGTCGAGGTGGGCCATAGCGATCCCACTGGCACTCATCTTTGCCCAGGTGTATTGGCATGTGTTGGCGTGGAAGACCCGCTAGGTGTTCACGAGGTATGCTGCCTCCAGCATGGCCTGTGGCTTGTGGGCCAAAGGCAGGTGTGGTTCTGGCCCTGTCTGGTCTAGCCGCGCGTTGATGGTACAGTTGAAGTCCCCGCCCATGAGGAGCAGGTCATCACTCTCACTGGCATTATTCAGGAGGTTGCCCAGAGTCTCTAAGAAAGCTACCCTCTCCTTCTCCTCAGTGGGGGCATAGATGTTTATGAGGAGCAGGCTCTGGTGTGCCAGGGTGATGTGGATGGTCAGCAGCTGGCCGGGGATGACCTCTTGTGTCACTGCCGAGTCATACTGCAGCTGTGGTGACAGGAGGGTCGCCACCCTGGCACTGAGGTTGGTACCATGGCTCAGAAACAGGTGGCCTCTCCAGGCAGTGCACCAGTCGGCTTGATTGTACATGTTATCTCTGCATCTCCTGGAGGAAGGCTATCGCCAGCCGCTTCTGCCGCAAACCCTCCAGGACAGCCACCCACTTCACTGAGTCCCTGCAGCCATTGGTATTCAGTGAAGCAAATGTGGTAGCAGCCATGAGCAGGAGAATAGAGAGGAAGGATAGGCAGGGTATAGGTGGGAGAGCAGGCGATGGAGCAGAGCAAGGCCACAGAAACAGGAGAAGCCCTAACATGCCCTATTCTACTCTGTGGACCTGCCCTGGCTCCACACCTCCCTTACCCGGGTCACCAGCTTCTCAAGACAGAAGGCATGCTAATGTTTGCCCAGATCCTGGAGCATGAGCCTCACCACGTCACTGGCAGCGCAGGCAAACTGTGTGGGGTCCGGGCACCACTGCCGGATACTGTCCACCGCATTCGTCTGGCCCTTGGTCTGCTCCAAGAGATTGAGGAGGCCTCTGTAGCTGGGGGCCACCCAGGGGGGTTTCTCCATCAAGAGCTGGATGTTCCCGACCGAGAACCAGCAGGGCCTCACCCTGGGAGGGGACCTGCCAGTGAGGCCAGTGAATGTGCCTTTGATGGCCAGGCTCCCTAGCAGGCCCCCCTCAGCATCTGGGTCAAGGACTGTCTTTGGGAGATCAATCCCCATCTGCTTTGGGGGGGAAATGTCTCGCTCCCAGGGCCATTTGCAGTGTTCAGAGGGCAGGCATTAGGGTATTTCCCCTAATGCCTTTGTAAAGGGCTAATAGCTGGTGATCTACTTAATAAGTGCCCTCAGCCACAAGACACTAGCCTTGTTCATGCATCCCCCAAGATGGCTGTCACCAGTTTTGGGATTCATATTATGAGGTGCCTCCATGTATCACCCCACCCAGCATCACAAAAGATTTTCACCAAGCCTCTTCCCTCCTCCCTTTGTGGCTGTCTTGTTCTTAGTTCAGGTTTTAAAAGGCTGTCTTGAAAAGACAGTTAAAAAGGCAAATATTGGCAGTGGTGCTCAGCCTGACCTGCAAAGAGACCTTTGTATCATTAAAGATTTTCAAAAGCCTCCGTCTTCACTTGTGTATATAATGCAGGACTGGACACTGTATTATTGAAGATTTAGTCATGTATGCGGTGTAATTCCCCTTGGTGTTAACCAACTCGCCCTGTCAAGCACACTGTGCTGGGCTTGTGTTGCCCTGCCATGGTGCAGCCCTCGCACTGCCTATCCATGTTATGCAAGATTTGGTGAATTGTCGGGGTTGTTTTGGTGGGGAACACACAGGCATTTCTGGTGTTAGAGCATGGGAGTTGGATTGCTACTGTGATTTTCATACTCTTTGGAGTCTGGAACATAGTTTGATTTAAAGTGGAATTTAAACCTTTACTTATATGGAAAATAAAAATACAGGACACTTTCCAAAGTCCTTTGTGGTACTTTATTTCTATCAGTTTTCTAAAAAATTCTTAAAGTAGATAGAGAGAAAAGACAGATAGATTAGGAACCTAACCTGGTTCACCCCTCCCCCCGAAAGATTGAAGAAAAATTAGCTGTGGTGGCAGTACATGAGGGAGAAGCACACCAACACAGGGGGTAACAGAGCATCCCATCACCCCTCTTGTATATACTCTTGCTTTAGTCACAAGAACCTGCTCCCCCACGAGATGCCACCCTCTTGCACCCTCCCTGGGTCTGCTCAGCATTCTCCTGTTCTTCATCCCTGAAACATCTCCTCTTGTGACTAGAGGAGACACAGCTCTCCTTTGGAACAGATTGAAGAGCTTTTTGGGGTGGCCTATTGTCAATGCTGCTCCCAGTACTTTTGCAATCATGAAACTCTGTTAGAAACTCCTGTCTAAACCTTTAATCCACCTGCAAAATACGATCAACCTTCTTATTGAATTCCTTAAAACATTCTACCATTTCATTACTCATGCTTTTCATAACCTGCAAATTGGCTTCCTCACTCCTCTTCAACCCATTGAACTTATCTTTAATTTCTGATGTCATTTGGTCACTGGACGTAGATATGTTTTAGGATGCTTCTGCTAGTAGCTGAAGAATATTTTCCTTAGCTGCATTTTGATTTATTTGATAATTGCACTGATGTTGAGCATTAACAGCTTCTCTTGATGATGAAGGGGTTGCTGGGTACAGAGAAAAAGAAAGCTCTCATCAGGTCTTTGGCTACTTTTAAACATTTCTTTTTAAAGAACACAGTGATTCTAAAAATATTTTAACAGGATAGCCACTGCAAGAATTACCAATGACAGCCTACTAGCTAGCACCCAACCATCTTATTAAGGCTGTACCCCAGAAATATTCTGCCTAGCCACAAGGCATCCAGTACTTCACCTACTTGTACCTTGTAGTGGTCCGCCTGAAAAAACACACACCACCATCCACCCAGCAGGAAGTAGGTTAGATTTGTTTAAGGGCAACAGTGTCCCCCACCCCTACCCTTGTCCCATCTGCAGATCTGGGGGCACGCACCCCTTGGGGAAGAGCCTGGTGCAGCCCCCCAGCCCACAGCCCTCCAGGGGTGCATGTAGAATCAAGAGCAGTGCCCCCCCACCACGTGCCCCGCACCCACTGACAGTTCCCTCTGCAGCTGACTTTGGCTTTTCCCTGGGACACTGCAGTAGGGCCTGGGGTGAGTGGAAGCAAGCGGAGCCCCGGCGGAGGGGGTGGGACATGGGGTGCAGTGCAGCCTCTGCTGCATGGGGTGCCTCTGCTGCAGCAGCCTGCTGCTGGGCTGTCGTGGGATTTGTGGGGAAGGGGGTAGTGGTGCGCAGCTGGACACAGAGTGGGGGGACCTGACTGCTGCACCAGCACTGGCATCTCCTGCCCTGCAGCTGCTGATCATTGTGGGTGTCTGGTACCAAAACGCGTGTAAAGCAGAGCAGATGATAAACTCTACAGCCTGCTCCTAGGACCTGTTCTCGGGTATGTCCAAGGACCTGAGACGTGTGAATCTTTTATGAAGAGAGGCATAATATAAGTGTGATTTGTGCAATCTCCAGACATTTGAGGCAGTTCTTCACTTTTGATAGTCTAGCCCATGGCATGCAGAAGCATACTCACACAACTACTGTGCTGGAAATTCTTGAAAATGTTGGGTGATCACTTCAGGCAAGAAAGCTTGAATGTTTTAGAATGGATCAATTAAATAAATATCCATTAGATATGTGGGCAAAAGCAAAGCCGTTATGAGCAGTTTCCCCAGGGTGATCAGGGTCCTTACAGTGTGGGATGGGTGGCAATGAGGGGAGTGGTCCATAACCTCTTTTTTAGGTGCAGAGCATACAAGCTGAATATTCCATGTGCTTGAGGGGAAATTGTGGAATGGAAACATTTTTTTCATGCAAAGACATTTACAGGCTGCACCCATCCATGACTTGAGTTGGGGAACTGAGAAGCTCTCTCTCATGTATGGGTCATGTATGGTTTGGTCCAGAGTGTTCAAGCAGACAGGCAATTTTAACAAACCACAGACAAGTGTAGCCTACCTTCTGTGGGGGAAGGGTGGGGGGTGTTTCACACATCAAGTGTGAAATGCTGCAAGCTTAGGAAAGATTTGTGATTTTTTGGAATGTGGTAACTCTCAGTTCTTTTCAAACAAAACGGGAAAGCTGTGGTTGCAGAGAGCACATGGTTTGTGTACCTAATGATATGTAAATGA
Source organism: Alligator sinensis (assembly GCF_000455745.1). Lineage (NCBI taxonomy): Eukaryota > Metazoa > Chordata > Crocodylia > Alligatoridae > Alligator > Alligator sinensis. The sequence continues at coordinate 590,732 of NW_005842711.1, forward strand.
CGCAAGTGTTTTCATGCTAATCTAGGAGTGGCTTTTGCAGGCTTTTGAGCAAGAGGAAACACAACAAACCAAAATCTTGGAGTGTTCTGCTTGCTTAAGACAATGTCTTCCTCGAATCCTGTGGGACTAAGGAGAAAGCAGAAATTAATCTTGAAGGGGCTGGACTCGATGATCTTATGAGGTCCCTTCCGGCCCCTAATGTCTATGAATGTATGAATCTACAAACATTCACATAACAGACATATGGTTCTACTAATGGGCTTCAACAACTTGATGTACCTGTGGTCTTGTCTTTTAAAACTCCTGAAGAGCCAACTTTGCATGTATGCCATGAAGAAAATGCTGTTAATTGAACTGGGGAAGTTGTTCTTGCGTTGTAGCAAACAAAAAGCTTGGTTTCAAGTGGTTTCTTGGCCATACATTAAGGGCAAGCTTCATCAGCAGTAGCTTGAACTGGTGAGAAAGAATCATCATGTCAACATGGAATGATGACCAGTGGCTGGAAACATTAAGAATGAGCAAAAAGATGTTTTCCACATCATTAACTTGCTGAAACTGCACATCTAACATTAGAGAACTGTCACGTGGAAGCTCATCAGCCCAGAGAAGCGTGTTGCCATGGCTGTGATGAAACTGGCCACTCTAACAAGCCTTCACTGTGTTGCGAATCCGTTCGGCATAACTCTGCAATGCTGGGGGGGTGATCAGTGAGGTATGCCACCTGCTTCAGGAGTTGGCAGCAAACAAATTTGTATGTCTAAGTAACCCCCAGGAGGTGGTGGAAGGATACTGGGCAATGGGCTTTCCGAACTGCATGAGAGCACTTGACAGCATGCACATTCATGTCCTAAACCGGTCCCAGGACAAGCGTTCATTCATAAACAGAAAGGGGTTTCCTTCTGTGGTTCTGCAAGCCATCGTAGACCACCAAGGCAGATTTACAAACATTTACACAGGATGGACAGGAAGTACCCATGATGCACGTGTGTTTTGAAACTCACCATTGCCTGGGATAATGGACAGGGGCTAATATGCCCCAGGACTGGAGGAGGTTGTCATCTGGGGTGTTTCAGTGCCCCCCTGATAATTGCTGATGTAGCTTACCCACTCCTGCCCGGCTCATGAAGCCCTACGGTGGACAAGTGAGTGACCTACAGAAATTACTCTTCAACAATCACCTAAGAAAGTGCCACATGAGCATAAAGTGTGCATTTGGTCACTTGACAGCCCGTTGGAGATCACTCAACTACAGGCTAGGGGTTGATGCTGATAACATTACCGCTTTCATAGTGGCAGCATGCATGCTGCATAATATCTGTGAGACTAGGGGTGAGGTTTTCAGTGAGTCTTGGAATGAACATTTAAGGGAAGCCAGGGACGCTGCAAGACTCACTTGCAGAACAGGATGGAAAGGGAGTGGGAGCTAGAGATACAGGCAAACAGTGGCAGGGGAGCTGTTATCATAAATTGCCTGGTGACACACACTGCAGCTGCTCAGGAGAGGGAATGTGCTCTGTAATTGTGTGCATTGATCATTTTTATATTTCATGTTGCATTTCATATTAATTCGTCATTGAATAAAGTCTTTCTGAGATAAAGTTTTCTTTGATACTTGGTTCATAACAGACTCTCCGGGAGGTCCCTGTATAGGATGCAGGATGGAGGGGAGGGGGTGTGGGTTGTTTTGTGCTGGCAGGCGACTTGAGAAGACAGGCAGGTATAAAACCAGCTTGGGGATATGACTGCAGGGGATGATCTGAGATGCAAACTGTAATAAGATTCACATGCAAATAGACTGAGTGATAAGACAATAGCCTGGGCTGTTTCCTTCTTCACCTCAACCACAACCCTCCCCACCTCATTCCTCTGCGGGCCAGTGGCCACTGTTGTGAGTGGCGGGAGGGGAGAAGGGAGGTGCAATTGGTTGATCTGGGCCCCCCAACACCAATTTGGGGGCAACTGTCTTGGGCACAGGGATTCCTGGTACCCAAGGAATCTTAATCTTAATCTCTTAATCAACCTCAACATGCTGGTGCTGGTGCTGCTGAGGAAATATCTTTGTTTTGATACCAAGATACAAACAACAGAAGGGGAGGCAGATAAATCTGTTTTATATAAAAATTTGTGTATCATTTACATACACCATTTATTAATGGGTTTTTTTGCTCAGTAACAAAACTATGAGTGAATAACATTTCTATAAAATGCATTCACAGTTACAGTCTTTTAATTCTGAGCATTCACATTAACATTTTTATGCACAGTATGAATATGAGTCCAGACTCTGGAATAAGCTTCCTCCAGAGGCGGTGCAATCACCTACCCTGGAGATCTTCAAGAGCAGACTAGATAGTCATCTTGCTGGGGTCATCTAACCCCCAGTTATCTTTCCTGCTTTGTGCAGAGGGCTGGACCTGATGATTTTCCAAGGTCCTTTTGGCCTTACAAACTATGAACCTATGAAACTTGCACATGCAACATTTTAATGTTGAAATACACAGTGTAGAAATACATGTGGTTCCTGAATTGTGTATTTTCTTTCATAGACACACTGGCCAGCTGCAATTTTTCCTAAAAGTTACAACCAACAGACGCTGACAATAAGCAAGCACACCAACTTTGTTCTTGAGTGCCTTATGCATAACTGGAAAGCTTCTAAAGATGCCCTCAACAAGGGAAGCTCAGTACTAGGCATAGTAAACATATGCATTTGGGAAGAGAAGGGGAAAGGGAACTCAGTGCTTTCATGAATATGTGTGCATGTGTGTGTGTATCTGTCTGTGTGCAGTTCAGAATGATTGTTTGTATGGATCTCATGTGGAGGCAGGCCCTGAGATTTTTGATTGATTTTTGATTGATTTTTGATCAATATTTTTGGATTGATTTTTTGCAAATTTGTTTATTTGTCTTTTGATTGATTAGTTATTTGATTGTTTGTTTGATCATGTTAGCCACCCTGCAGCAGCTGTGAAAAGAGAGGGATGGAGGGACTGTTATGTTCTTGGAAAAACTGCACTGTAGTAGCAAAAAGTATTTTAGGCACACATACTACAGGAGTCTATGATTATTTTAGAAAATGTAGGTATTGATTATTAGATTGACAATTTGATTGATTTTTTGATTAATTGATTCTTAAATTTGATTGATTGGATCAATCAATTATTTTTGATTCATTGATTGATTTTTTTATTCATGGGGCAGGGGGGAGGTACAAAGGATGCCTGCAGGATCAGGCACCAGGGAGGGAAGGTTATTTTAGAAAATGAGGCCTTTTCCTGACCCTGCACCCACCATCCACCCAGCCACCCAGCCAGCAGTTGCTGAAAAATTGCCAGTAAGCAGGGAGGAAGTTGCCCAAGCACGAAGCAGGGTGCTTAGAGGCCCCAGCACCCTGTCAATATGCCAACAAGTAGAACTTTGTGGTGAGACAGAGTATTCACAGAAAGCCAAGCCATGGGGCAAGAGGCAGGGAGGGAACCTTTTTGTCCGACAAGCCTAGCCAGGCAGGGAGGGGTGGGGTTTGCCCAAGAAGCCCAGCCATGGGGCAGGAGGCAGGGAGGGAGCAATTTTGCCCGAGAAGTCGAGTCATGGGGCAAGAGTGAGGGAGGGAGCTTTTTTGCTTGAGAAGCCCAGCCTGGGGCAAGAGGGAGGGAGGGAGCTAGTCTCAAGGTACCTGGGGAAATATTCTGCTATTGTTCATCCTCTGCTCCTCATTTGGCCATGGTGGTCACCTATGACAGGAGAGATACTTCAGGTCTGATCATCAAAATTGTCAACAAGCTGCCCAGCTTGAACTCCTACATCAACCAGACTGGCTGCTTTCATCTGGAAGACAGCAAAACCCCTCTGCATCTTGCCTGTGAACTGCTGAGGTCAGAGACTGTCCTCATCCTCCTAGGTAATGGGGCTTTCCCAGGCTTGTGGACAGCAAAGGGCTTACCTCTCTGGTTTCAGCAGCATCAGAATCTGGATCTGGCAGTGAGGGAGCAAGGTTTTTTGCCTGAGAACCCAAGCTGTGGGGCACTACGTACAGAAGAATGAATTTTAAGAATACATCATTTGTACTTTTCAGCTTATTCCTCTGTATGGTACATACTTGCTATTTAACTTCCACAATGTCTTACAAAGAGTGAGGGGAGCATGTAGGCCAGCACCAATAAGGGGTGCTAAGAACGAGCCCCCAGATATGGGGAAAGAGGGAGGAAGGGACTTGAGGGCTTGTTCATTCCCTGGGACATGACCAGTAACCAGGAAGAAGGGCATGTGGGAGTGTGTGTGTGTGTGTGTGTGTGAGTGTGTGTCTGCAGCAGGAAAAGGGAGTGAGGCCCTTTCCTGGTACAGATTTACCAGGTTTCAGACCTGAGGAAAGCATTTCTTGCAGTGCAGGAAAATTTAGAGAAAATGACTACCACCCCACTGGGCAGGGGGTCAGGGTAGAGGGGGGAGAACTTTGCCAAAAAACCATGGTGGGTTCTAAGAGTCACCATGCAGCAGGAAAGAGGGAGGGAGTGCTAAGAGCCACCAGCCAGAGGGCTAAAGGAAGGGAGGGAGCACTGAAGTTCAGTGTGAAGGTTATAGCAGCATCTGTATTCGAATCAGAAGCCTCCAAATTGATTCAGAAAAGATTTGGCGCTGCTTCAGAGATTTGGCCATAGACTAAACAGGCGGCAGTCCTCACCGCACTGGACACAGCTGCCTCCAGCTGGTAAGTCTATTG
>NW_005842711.1:595545-595776 GCF_000455745.1 Alligator sinensis
GGGAGGTGGGGGGGGGTGTGATGCAGGTGTGATGCAAGCATGATGCAGGTGCAGCTCAGTCCAGGCAGAAGGGGACAAGTGGAAGCAGGGCATAGCCTGCTGCCTGCCCAGCCAGGGCGGGGGCAGGATGCGGGTGTGGCAGTGCTGGGAGTGGGGACTACGCTCTGCTGCCGCTTGCCCCCTTCTGCCCGGGCTGAGCTGCAACTGCATTGCGTCCCCCCCCCCCCCCCC
>NW_005842711.1:595786-605816 GCF_000455745.1 Alligator sinensis
CAGGGCATAGCCCCTGCTCCCAGTGCTGCCACACCCACATCAGCACTGGGAGTGGGGGCTCTGCCCTGCCGCCGCTTGCCCAGTCAGGGCCGGGGAGGGGGGGCGTGATGCAGGTGTGATGCAGGCACAATGCAGGCGTTGTTTGGTCCGGGCAGAAGGGGACAAGCGGCAGCAGGGCATAGCCCGCCACCTGCCCAGCTAGGGCAGGGGTGGGGGGGCAGGATGTGGGTGTGGCAGTGCTGGGAGTGGGGACTATGCTCTGCTGCCACTTGCCCCCTTCTGCCTGGACTGAGCCACACCTACATTGCGTCCTCCCCTCTCCCCCAGCTGGGCAAGTGGTAGCAGGGCATAGCCCCTGCTCCCAGTGCTGCCACGCCCACATTGGCACTGGAAGTGAGGGCTCTGCCTTGCTGCCGCTTGCCCAGCTGGGGTGGGGGGCCGCAGGAAGCGGGTGCAGCAGCGCTGGAAGCAGGGAGAGGTCAGGGTCCAGTCCTAACTGCCAGGACTCTTTATGCAGTAAACAGTCACTGTATAGCATGGACACCTGGCATCAAGAGCAGCACCTTGGAAATGGCAAGCCTAGCAGCTACGGAGGTGTGGTAGGAGTAGTTCTTTGGAGACAACCAGCAAACAAAGTGTGAGGTATTGCAGAGGCAGCACCAAGAGTACAAAGTTGTAGACCAGCGCTAAGTGAAAGCTGGAGCCCACAGCCCATGGTGGGTTCTTCCCTCAGTCTCCCTTTGTATACACAGGCACGTATGATAAGAAGTGCCCAGCTGTCCCCTACAATCAGTCACAATAGGTTCATAGTTTCATAGTAGCTAGGGTCAGGAGGGACCTGAACAGATCACCTAGCCACAGGCAAGAATGAATGCTGGGTTCACAAGACCCCAGACAGGTGGTCATCCAACCTCCTCTTGAATTTGCCCAAGGTAGGGGCGAGGACCACTTCCCTGGGAAGTTGGTTCCAGATTTTGGCCACCCTAACTGTAAAAAATTGCCTTCTGATCTCTAACCTAAACCTATTCTCCATCAGCTTATGACCATTGTTCCTTGTCACCCCAGGTGGTGCTGGGGAGAAAAAGGCTCCGCCTATTTGCTGTTGATCCCCCCTGATGAGCTTGTAGGCAGCCACCAGGTCCCACCTCAGCCTCCTCTTGCTGAGGCTGAACAGGTTCAGGCCCCTCAGTCTCTCCTCGTAGGGCCTGTCCTGCTGCCCTCTCACCAAGCGGGTGGCCCTCCTCTAAGCCCTCTCCAGGCTGGCCACATCCCTCTTGAAGTGCAGTGCCCAGTACTGGACGCAGTATTCCAACTGCGGTCTGACCAAAGTTGCATAGAGAGGGAGTATCACCTCTCTGGACTGGCTTGAGATGCACGGCTTGAGGTTCACACAGGTTAAGTCCCGAAGGATGCAGAAGGACTGTTCTGTACACTAAAACCCACAAAGGCCCTTCCTGTGGCACTGTACCACAAACTAATGGCCTCTCAAGCTACAGGATGTACAGGCAGGGAGCAGAAGCAACCAGGGCACCACAACTGTTAGGCTCCTCCATTCTCATGGAAACTGGTTGGTAAAAGGTGTTTGTTGCTCGTAGGAAGAGATCAAGCCCCAGGGCTACAGTGAAAGGCAAACACCCCATAACTGTCCTTGCCACTCTGTGCTGGGGCAGATAAAGTATTACGAATATATGAAGGGAAGCAAAGACATCAGGGGAAGATTGTGGCTGGTATGAAGAGTTTATTAACAATATGAGGAACAAAGAAATGGCTCCATTACTAGACAAGGACAGCAAATCATTCATAAATACAAAGAAAAGGGTCAGGCTTGTGGCTGGAGCAATGTGACATGGACCAGCATTGCATATAAAAGAACAGCAGGACTGTCCAGAACCAGGGAGGAGGGAGCTAGATTTTCTCCTTGGTACATGCAACAACATGTTCCCCATGTATTGGTACAAATGCAGCCCACACCTCTCAGTCCCTGTAGCCTCCTGCAGCACAGATCCCAACCCTAGAAGGTTCCCAGCAGGGCAGCTCACAGGGAGCAGCAGTAGCCAGGAGAGAAGCCAAGGAGCAGCAGGCCAGAAATTTGTAAGGAAAGGTGAGCTTGTGTGTCCCAAAATACTCAAGAGACCAGCAGCAGCCCAATTTAGCATCACAGGATTTCTTGTTGCCCTTGTACTGTGGGAAATAAAGTAAAATTAGTTAAATGATATTAGATCAAAGTAATTTTGGTAATTCCATTTGTGACAGAGCACCTTTTGGATGCCTGTCACTTTAAGGGCTGGGAGCAGGCAGCTGGTGGGTGCAGGCCAGCCCTGAGGAGGGGGCTATTTTAGATCCCGGCTCTCAGGGCTGGAGCAGCAGTTTGCTGCTGGCAGCTGGAGCAACACTATCTGGATGAGCTGCTGCTCAGAACATCTTGGAGGTAAGGGCAGGAACTATGAGGAATGCCAGAGGCTCTTGGTCCTGCGTATGACTTGAAACTGCACCCTGCAAGGGAAGGATGGTCTAGTGGAACTGTCTGTGGTGGGACAATCCCCCAGAAATGCCAAGCCAGTTACCTCCCTGGTGAAAGGCAAGTAGGGACACTTTAAAACCTCAGCCTACACTACCCAGTGGCTCTAGAGTAAATGGTGGGGCCTGGCATGCCTATTGAGAGGCACCTGAGCCTATGGAGTATAAGACCCTGGAGATGGTGGGGCCAGGCATGCCCAGAGAGTGACACCTGAGCCCAAGGAGGGTGTAAGACCACGAGGCTCTAGTGTAGCAGGCAAGAGTAATGAGTCACTCAGGGAGGGACTCAGTCAGAGCTCTGTTTAGGGCCTGGTGAATTGATTGGTCACCGCACAGATGAGGATCATGGGAGAGGCCCAAAAGGCTGCACCAGGGCCAGTCAAGGGATGTGAGTAGGCAAGCCTTATGGCCTATGGGAGCCACTCAATGGACCAGGGCAGGCTGAGTGCAGCCCTATGTGGGGCAGCGAGTACAGGCATGTGCAGATTAAATGAGGGTCATGTGTGCGCTACACTTTGAAGTGGGTTAAATGTTTTTTGCACCACTTTAATGGCTTTGGTGTTTGTACGTGTCAATGGCATATTGAGCTTTAATGCTAGCTGCTTTAGCACATTTGGCATTGCAATGCGTCTTAAATGACTTTGGGACGCAGCAAACTAAAACACCTCCAAGGAGTTTTAGTTTGCTGCCCTACAGCCGTGGAGCGAAGCACCAGTGCTCCATGCAGCTCAGGGGCTGTGCAGGCAGCCTGTGCAGGCAGCTTAGCAGAAGCCCTGGAAGGCAGGCTCTACTGATGAAAAGAAAAAAAAAAATAGCGAGCCTGATCTCCACCCCCGGAGACTGCCTGCCTGCATGAGCTGCACAGGGACTTGGTCCTTCCCTCCGCAGCTGTGGTTCCCCCTGGGACCACCTGAGCCGGGTGCCTGTGGGCGGGTGCTGCCTGGTGGGGTATCCACCGCTGCCACGGAGGGATGCACCCCTCCCCCAGCCTAGGGACTGCTCAGCTAACTGGCAGCTCGCTTCCTCTCCTTGCTGCCAGAGAAGTAGGTAAGACACAAGTGTACATGACATGAGGGTTTACTTCGTTCTAAATTGAAGCCGTGTTTTATAAAAAAAACCCGTTTTGTCTACACATGCCCCAAGAGGCCCAGTGAGAATGGGCGGAGTTCTAGAGGCCCGGTGACAAGGGGTGGTATGAATGAGGCTTGTTGGGGGTGGAGTGAAAGGATGAATATGTGGCCTAGCAAGAGACTGAGTTTGGCTCAGTCTCAAGTCAGAGCTTAAAGCAACTGTAGGATGCCATCTGCAAAGAATGGGACACAATAAGGGAAGGTCACAGTCATGTATGAACTCCCTGGCATAGGCAGCCTCCTGCTTATTTCAACAGATTGATTTCCAACAAGTTGTGCATGGCAGGTGAGACCGGGCAGACTGCCCTAGATGAAGTGGCAGGCTGGTATGGTGACTAGCCAACAGGAGGTGCCCTCATCACACCATTATTTTGTCCATTTTTGAAACATTTGAAAAAAAAATTAATTTACAATAAATAGATACTCAAAAATATGATTGGGGCCTTAAGGGAAAGCCAGAAAAATACAGGAAAGGGGGAAAGCAAACGGAGGAAAGGAAAGGGAAGGGGAGGTGGCAGAATAATTACCAAACTAAAGTAAAAAATGGCAATGGGCAGGATTGAGGTTTCCCTGAATTAATTCCTGCTTGAGTTGGGTGCAATTTCAGGAAAAAGAAAAAAAAAATTCAACCTTGAGTTAAAAATGGAGAATCCACCACAGGTCTTGGGACGTTGTTCCAAGGGTAAAGTACCTTGAGTGCAAAATTTGCTCCTTGGAGTCTGAGTTACCCTGGCTTCAACATTCACCTATTGACATATTCTCCATCCTTTCCTCAGCTCTCTGCACTGCCTCCAGGTGATCAACATCCTCCTAAAGTTCTGGATAACAGAACAGCACAAGGTATTCTGGCAGTCATGTCACAGATCACTCTCTGCCCAGTGTTTTAGACAGCAGCCAGCAAAACTACATGGGTGAGAAATAAAACTGTGACTGCCCACCCACAAGCTGTTCTGCTGGAAGCTTCATGCTGATCAATGAACTTTAATGACACCATATGATTTGCTGGCTGAGACACCACTAATCAATGGCTATGCATGGTCACCACTCAGAAACAATCAAAAGGTGTTGAGAAGCAGAGGGACAGAGACAAATGGAAGGGAACTATGACCTCTCTCAGGGAAAGAAATTGGGTTCTTAGGTGGGCAGTCATGGGTGTCATCCTCCAGTTCCAGGTGTTGTGGGCAGGAAGAAGCCAAACCAGCTACAGCCATCAGGTTCTGGTCAAATGGGATGATCTGGTGAGCGATCTGAGGATTGAGGGGAAGCTTGGTGACAGCGATCATGAGCTGATCACTTTCTCTGTCCAACGCAGGGTGGGCAAATCTCTCAGGAAAACAGAAATCCTGAACTTTGGGAAGGCTGACTTTCACAAACTCAGGAGACTGGTCAGTCAGGCACTAAGAGACCATGACCCCTGAGAGAGGGGAGTCCACAAGGAATGATTGTTCCTTAAGGATGCAATCCTTGAAGCTCAAAGAAAGTCAATTCCGTCCTACAGGAAAAAGCAGTCAGAGGGCTGGAAAACCCCCTTGGCTCAATAGGGAACTTTTGGACCTTCTCAAACTAAAAAGAGAAGCTTACACCAGATGGAGAACAGGAATCATTATCAAGGAGAACTACACAGCACTAGCTCACACCTGTAGAGAGCGGACCAGAAGAGTCAAGGCAGAAACTGAACTTAGGCTAGCCACGGGAATCAAGGACAACAAAAGTCCTTCTTCAGATATGTGGGAAGTCAGAGAAAGAACAAAAGCAACATTGGACCCCTGCTAAATCAAATGGGGCAGCTGATGTCTGACACTCAGGAAAAGGCCAATCTCCTAAATTATTACTTTGCGTCTACCTGCCCAAAGGGGTCGCTTTGTCAGACAGGTTGCAAAGCATTCAGGGTGTGAGAGGTGGGTCCACAGTTGACATAGACCAAGTGAGGGAACACCTTGAGAGGTTCAACATCCATAAATCTGCAGGCTGGGACAGAATGTGCCTGACAGTCCTGAAGGAGCTCACAGACATCATAGCATGCCCTATGGAGAAGATATTTGAGAACTCGTGGCACTTGGGAGAGGTACCAGAAGACTGGAAAAGAGCCAATATGGTCCCAGTCTTCAAGAAAGGAAGGAAGGAAGATCCAGGGAATTATAGGACAATCAGTCTGACATGCATCCCTGGGAAGATCCTGGAGAAAATCATCAAAGAAAGGTTGCTTCAGCAACAGGCTAATGGAAGGCAACTTCCTGAGTGCCAGCCAACATGGCTTTGTTGCTGGAAGGTCTTGCTTGACCAACCTTGTCGTCTACTATGCTCAGGGGATGCATTGCCTGGACAAGGGAGGTTGATGTTATTTATCTGGATTTCAAGAAAGCCTTTGACTTGGTTTCCCATGTCCCCATGGTTAAGCTGGGGAACTATGGCCTCGACCATCTCACAGTCTGATGGCTGGGGAACTGGCTCTGGGGTTGGACCCAAAGAGTAATAGTTGATGGGAGCAAAAACAAGGCAACCAGTCGTGTCCCTCAGGGCTCAGTACTCAGGCCAGTATTCTTCAACATCTGCATTAATAATTTGGATTCGGGCATCAGGTGCAGACTGATGAAGTTTGTGGATGACACTAAACTATGGGGGAAGGCAGTCACTCTGGAGGACAGGCTGGGGATACAGGCCAACCTGGACAGGTTCTCAAAGTGGGCGGATCAAACTTGATGGCATTTAACGTAGGTAAGTGCACGATGCTCCACCTTGCGAGGAAAAACCAGCACCATAGTTATAGGCTCAACAGTGCTATGCTCACTAGCACCACGACCAAAAGAAACTTGGGGGTCTTGATTGACCTCAAAATGAGCATGAGCCACCAATACGATGTTGTAGCCAGCAAAGCAAACCAAACTCTGGCATGCATCCACTGATGCATCTCAAGCAAAACCAGGGATGTCATCCTCCCACTCTACTCAGCCTTCGTAAGGCCACAGCTGGAGTACTGCTTTACTCCAGAGAGTCCAAAGTAGAGCCACCCACGTGATCAAAAGCCAAGAGAGCAAGCCTTATGAGGAGAGCCTGAGGGACATGGGACTCTCCAGCCTGGAGAAGAGAAGGCTCAGGGGGGACTTGGTGGCAGCCTATAAGTATATAAGGGAGGCACAGCAGGATCTGGGAGAACAGTTGTTTACCAGGGTTCCCCAAGGCCTAACGGACACAAACTTCTGGAAAGCCGATTTAGACTGGACATAAGGAAAAACTTCTTTACAGTCTGAATTTCCAGGGTCTGGAACAGACTCCCCCCAGAAGCAGTGCAAGCACCTACTCTGGACTCTTTCAAAAGGCATTTGGATGCATACCTTTCTGGGATCATTTGATCCCAGCAGACTCCCTACCGATGGCAGGGGGGGCTGAACTTGATGACCTCATGAAGTCCCTTCCAACCCCTAATATCTGTGAAATCTATGATGCCCTTTGGCTATATCATCAAGCCAGAAGGAAGTCGTACTGTCTCCTACTCCATGGCATTGATCCAAGACTCTTACCAGTTTTTTTTTTCTATTTCCAGAGCCACTGGCCACCCTGATAAATTCTGTGTGCAGGTGGAGGAGTGTAAGGCCTTTGTGAAGCCAGCCCTGAGGCTCTGAGGGCCTCCACATACTGCCCAGGTTGCCCCAGACCTCAAGAGGGGGTCACATGTGCCCCCCCACCCCCCCCGGTCTGTTTTGTTAGTTGAGAGTGTTTATGAAGAGACCCATTTTTGGAGCTGGCTGTGTCCATCACTGTCACTCACGTGAGCCAGGTTTTTACTACAAGTACAACAAACTACTGCATACTCACACACACACCAATTACTTGTTGGTGACAAACTGCTAACCAGCTTCACCATCCTTTACACGCCTCATGTTCTGAGTCAGGTTACCCTAGCCTGAATCCACGCTTTCTGGAGCCTCTGGGTGGATCCAAGGCAGACAAGGTTCCTTGGGTGAATTTGATATCTTTTATTAGACCAACCCAAATGGTTGGAGAATAATTATTAAGCAAGCTTTCGGGTTCAAAAACCCTTTGTCAGGCTAAGGAAGCTTCAGCAGTTGGTGTGTGCTCTTCCTGGATGGAATGAAAAGTAAAGAAGCCAGGGGCTGGGCTGGGGCTGGGCTGGGCTGGGCTGGGGAGTCATGTTGGAATGATCTTAACAGGTTCTTGCATCTTGTACTCATGACAGCAGGCCTTTCCCAGAAGTTTAGTCCAATGAGAAAGCAGCTCATTCCTTGCAGGTGGATCCAGCCTAGGAAATAACGTTATCAGCAAAACCAGAACTTGCTATGGGGTAGAGAGGAGAGGGTAGGTTGTATCTACAGGATGGGGGAGCTGCTCCGCCAATAGCCCTGGGTGTGGAAAGGCCCCTCGGTCCTTTCCTTGCCCTGCAGTCACCCAGTGCCCCTGCCTGAGGCAGATCATTGCTGGTGCCCTCTAGAAGGGAAAGGCCCCCGACCTATTCCCCACCCTCCAAACCAGCCAGTCCCTGTGCCCCCCTCTCCCCAAGAAACAGTGGGGAGACAGCAAGTAAAAACACATTATGTATGAGAGAGCCCTTACAATGGGCTCCTCCTACCCTGAGATGTGTGTTACTGGCAGGTGTTTATAGCTCTTGTAGGGACAGGTGACAACATTTAATCACGTGACAGCAGTAATGACTCAGGTGATATCATTAACAGTCTGCTGTATATTTCCTCTTACATATTAAAGCGTATTGTTCTATATGAATATACAGTACAATATAATAATATAAACATATACAGTACAATAAAACCCTGCTACCTTGTGGGTACTCCTTGGTTGGAGACAGACTAAGGGACGTCATCCTGAGAGAAACGCGCCCTTGCAGAGGTGCTCATCAGTTAGCAGAAGCTGTATCTGTCGCTCTCTGGCAGAAGCTACAACCATGGAGGCACTGAACAGCTGGACTCAGTCTGGCCTTGGACTCTGTCTTAGTCTGAAGCCGGGATGGTAGGTCTACGGCAGCCTTCACTCCTCCATCCTCTTGCCTAGGTGTATGTGTTGGTGGTATTGGTGTGATGGTCATATAGGCCTCTTGCGTGTAAACCATGATCAAGATGATCAACTATTCCCAGGACAGTACAACACCAGATATAAAAACCAGTACAGCCATGACTGCCATTTTTGCCCTTCTCTGACTCCCTGGCAGTTTGTCTGTGGCCTGGCGGCCCTCTGCCCTGACATGCCATTTGTCCTGGGCATGACGTTGAACTGCATCCTCTGCTGCCTTATGGACATTTCATGATGAAAAAAGGCTAAGGGACCTCACCCCAACAGAGAAGGTGCTCATGCTAAAGCAACAGGCATTTAGCAGCTCTAGTCAGATTGGTCTCTGGCAGCAGATACCACTTCTGTGTCACTGTGTGTCTAGACTCATTCTGGCCTTTGGATTTGGGCTGTGATCTAAAGGGGGGATGACAGATCTATAACTCTGCCTAGGCCTATGCCCTGGAGGATTTGGTAAGATGGTCATAGCGATCGGAGAGAGGCATAAGGGCCCTGAAGCAGCTACCAAGGTTTCCAAGCAACCCTGGTTAGGGATGGCCTGCTTGCTTTGTATCAGGGTGGCCTTCCAAAAGGTGGTGAGACAAGCCTTGTTTGACCCGCTTACATCCTGGCTCAACTGATTTTATAAACAGAATTGCTTGGTGGAATATTTGGACTCTGTATGAATTGGATCTGGATTCAGATCTGAGGAAAGTGGCTGTCTGGAGTAATGAGCTGGCGCGTTTCAGAATTTATATTGCAGCTTTTTCAGAAACTTGGCTCTGAGACCAGACTTCATAAAGGAGAAGGACTACACCATTTCCTGACATGGCAACTCTGAAGGAGTAAGGGGAGAGCATGGTGTAGGTCTGGTATCAGAAATGAACTTAGGTCATCATGTGAAGTGTTCATACATCGATTTCAGTGTCCATATGTACCATGATACCGCACATTAGACAACAGAAAGTGTTGCACAAACGGCTAGTTTCGTGCCCCTGGAGGCTTTTCCAATATACCTCAAGGAGAGAGTCACACACTCAGGCTGGATCCATCTCGAGTTTATTTGTTTGCAAACAGATCGACAAGGGAGTTCAATGCTCAAAGCCGAGTCGACCCCTAGCCACGCCCGAAGTTACATTTTTATACCCCTCATGAACAAGATTCCATTGTGGCAATCTGTGATTTGCTACAGTTTTCTGCAAAGTTTTAGTACATGCGTAGTCCTAAAACGAGCAAGTAACAAGGGTTGCAAAATTTATGCGCAAAGCAGGCAATAACTAATCTCTGTGTTCCCACAGGAATCAGCCTTATCGCAAGCCGAACATTTGTTCGGACTGTTCTTTATTATGCTACTGATTATCTAGTGC
>NW_005842711.1:606106-607498 GCF_000455745.1 Alligator sinensis
GGGCCATAGGGGCAGGGTCTCCCAGCACGGCCGTGTCTGTTGAAGGACCGATGGGCACTCAGTGAAGGCCGTGGGGGGATGAGCCTGGCCGAGCGGGGCTGTGTCCGTGAGGGAATGCTGGGCCGTCCGTCATGGCCGTGGTGAGGGAATGTCCCGGAAGAGCAGGGTCAGCGTGTGAGGACAGACGCAGTTGGCCAGGGCTGCGCTGAAGACAGTTTCTGGCAGAGCAGGGCCGTGTCCATGAAGAGCAAGTCCGACCGCTCGTCGGGCTGTGGTGGGAAATGGCCTGGCAGGATTGCGCTCTGTCCAGGAAGGGACAGGCAGGCTCCCCCGCGCCTGGGCCTGGTAGCACTGACTCTGGCAGGCGCCCGGCTGGAAGGGCACGGGGTTGTCCTGCTCCTCCTCTTCCAGCAGCTCCCACCCTGCTCTGTGTCGCACGCGACCACAGCCGTTCTCATCACAGCGCAGGTGGAAGTGGAAGGCGACGTTGCTGTTCCCACAGCGCAGATTCACTGCGAACCGGCAACGGGGTGAGAGGCCAGCGTGGCTCCCATGTGGGCAGGGTGGGATGAGAGGCCAGCGTGGCTCCCATGTGGGCAGGGTGGATGTGGCACCGCTCTGTGGAGGGCAGGGGATGGGCCGTGGGGCAGAGCCTGACAAGTACCAGGAGCTGGGGCCATTGCTTACGGCAGTGAGGAGCTGGAGATTGCTCTTGTCATTGACTCCTTCCAGTCCTGGCGTCATGTGCTGGACACGGAGGGGCAGCTGATTCGGGTATTTCCTCCGCTTCTCCCTCGGCTGCATCGCAGGTGGCTTGGTGCTGATTTCACAGCTTTTCCCAGCTGATTTCACAGATCTAATCTAATCTAATCTCCAAACTCTAACGCTTCCCAACAAACAACCTCTCCCAACACCTTAGCTGAGTCTCTTGGGTTGCTCTGAAAATGACCAGAAAGCACCGGGGGCTAGGATTTATTCCTTGACCATCCCTGGTCTCTGTAGCAATGGAGTAGCATGGGAGCTAGATCACAAAGCAGTTTGTGTCAGGCCATGTACATGGCTGTCTTCCTAAACCCCCCAACTACAAAGGGCCTTTCACTGGGCCTCAGATGTCCAAGCATGATCTGATTCTGCTCCAAACCATTAACACCAATTGGGTCCTTCTTCCCTCCATGGACGGACACTGGCTGAAGGCTCAGATGGGCACAAGGAGCCGTGGGCATGGCATTTCAGGGTCTGCAGCAGGCTGGGGCGGGACCCCATGCAGATCAGACAGTCCGAGCAGAGCCAGGCTGGCAGGGCCCTCAGGAGGGCTCATCTATAGATTCATAGATGCTAGGGTCGGAAGGGACCTCAATAGATCATCGAGTCCGACCCCCTGCATAAGCAGGA
>NW_005842711.1:609364-617301 GCF_000455745.1 Alligator sinensis
AAGGATCATTTCCTTAAGGCACAGCCACCCTTCCTGGGCTCCCATCTCTTCAAAACTCCTACTCTGCAGTGCGTCCTTGACTAATCGCCTGAGTTCATTGAAATCAGCTTTCCTAAAGTCTAGCACTTGCACCCTACTAGTTACCTTACCCACTCGACGTCTTATGATGAATTCTATTACTTGGTGATCACTGTCCCCCAGATGACCACCGATCTGTAGGTCCCCTACCATATCATCCCCCGTTGCCAATACCAGGTCCAGTACGGCATTCCCCCTAGTGGGAGATCAGTCCTGTCTGAACCCCCCTAGACAAGGCGCAGGAGGAGCTGGTTCAAACATGCTCAGCAGCCCCCAGGCAGATAGAAGACAGACCCCCCCCAGCAAAGAACACCCCCTGCACCCGTGCTGATCTGACCGGGGGCCCTGGCCCATTCAGCTCACTCCAGAGCTCCTCACAGTTGCTGGGTTCATGAATTGTGAGGGCTTGGCCAGACCAGAGGTTTGTGGGATTAGGAGAGAATGGGCACAGTGGGCTGCAAGGTCTGAAACACAGCCATGATACGAGCCACCTGCAGGAAGGGCAGTCCGAGCTCCTGCCCTGTACAGCGTGGTAGGGGCCAGCCTGTTGTGCGGCCTCCTAAGCCCATCCTGCCAGCTCTTCTGGGCAGAGCTAGGATTTTGAAAAGAGAGTTGCAGATGGTGGGGGGCATCTTCACGTGTAACACAACACATTTTTCTCCAGTTAAAAAAAATAGAAGCTTTACTAATATGCCAGAGGCCTGGGGCTGTATTATTCAGTTTAAGAGTGAAACAAAAACAAATATAACTTGCTGGGGACATAAATTAATGTGCTGTGTCATATAGTAGATATACAAACACAACAAACTTGGCAAAAAATGATCAAAAGCTGTTGTTTCATTAGTCAGGTAGTCATTACAATTAAACGTACATCTTTCCTTCAGATTCATAAAACAGAATCAAGCCTTCTTGAGCATCTTGGCAGTGCATTCAATGCCTCACTTAAAAGTTATATGCACACCTAAGTGAATGTTAACTTGAGTTAAAGTTTCCACACCTGAGTTAAAGTTTTCAGTTGGAGTTTAGACAGTCTTCAGGGCTGCAAAATAGGAGTTATATTATCAGGAGCAGCTAACAGCAGAATGGCAGAAAAAGGCTAGCTTGATTAATGAAACATCATTAAAAGAGGGTGGTTAACACTTGTGGAAAGAAGAGTTTAGAAGGGATTGGGTAGATTATAACGAGCTAAGAAGTCAATTTAGTCCTTCTCTGTTGCCTGAATAGAAATGCTGCTGTCACTGTCAGGCAGTTAAGTTTTCAAGTTTGGGTAGGACAGGAGTCAAAGAGTTGGGGACGCACCACTGCATCCACCTTGGATTTCCCCTGTGGCTTGATAAGGGCTATTTCTGACCTCCCTAAGAAGACTTGGGTGCAGCCAAGGTTGTGGATTTTGACTGCGATGTGCTGACATCTGTGCTGAGACTAAAAAACCCCAGAGGTTCTCCACTAGAGCTTCTTACTCCTCCATTTAGAGTCAGACCAATCATCACGTGTAGACTCAGGAAGGAATTTTACCCCATGGTCAAACTGGCACGGTCCATGGGGGTTTTGCCTTTCTCCATTGCCATGGGCCTGAACTTCTCTGGATTTCTGAGCACATTTAATAACTACTTTTGTCTTGACAATGGCTTGACATTGACAGTGGCCTTGTTCCCCAGCATTACCTTTGGTAAACTGATGTTTCAGGCATTGTGCTTGGTTGTTATATGAGAAAGCAATTCATGAAGGTTTTCAGGTTTTCAAATTAAGTTAGACAAACACTCCTCTAGGATGGCTTAGACAGGGATGGTCCTGCCATGAGTGGGGGGCTGAACTAGATGACCTCCTGAACACTCTCTCAGTCCTCCTTTCCTAGGATTCTCCTCAAAGGGTCTTTGCTTTCTCATCCTGTGACACTTTCTCTGCTCTTTCCACTCCCTTCTCAGGGGACAGCGCAGCACTGAGCGACGGAGCTGGACAATCAAACTGTCCAGACAGAATTCCTCCTCTTGGGCCTTTCAGAGCTCGGGCTCTGGCAGGCCGTGCTGTTCCTGGTCTCTCTGTGTCTACCTAGCAGGGCTGGTGGGGAACCTGCTCCTCGTCTTCTTGTCTCAGTGCTTTTTTCCTGGCTTCTATTCCACATCTCAGGGCTCTGCAGAACTGAAGTCCCTGATGCCTGAAAGCTGTTTATAGACCTCAGAAAGGTTCATCCTCATTAATGTTCTGCAGCTAGAGAGGAAAGGCCAGTGGGACCAGAGCACTGGCTGGTAGAAGAACTGATCTGGGCATTCTGGCTAGACCAAGACCTCACCATTGTTTGGATAGACCTCTCCCTTGTGGGTGGCCCAATACTTCCAGCGCCCTGTGTACCATCCCTGCCACCTTCTTCAGTTGCCAGCACACCCAGCTGCCCTCCTTCCACCTCTCTGCACTGCCCCAGGGACAAGCTGGGTGGCTGGTGGCCAGAGAGGGCAGTGGGGACAGTACACAGGGTGGTGGAAGTGGGCTTGGGGAAGCATAAGATCCTGCCCTAGAATTTCTACTGATCCTGGCTCCCACATTTCTCCCTGTATGGTGTTCCCTTGCCAGGAATCACTGCATGATAGCAGGCTGTATTGCAAGGAGGGGTATTTGGTATGCTAAGCTTCCTTAAGAGCCCCAGAACACTGCCCATCCAAGAAGTTTTTAGAAGGATGGTGCCCACCCATTAGCCCATGAGCCCTCCCCTACTGAATTCATCTGAAGGGGATGAATTGACTCCTGCTTTGTGCTTGGGTGCTGAGGTCACTGGAGTTTCTGTGCAGCAAAGTGAGTGCCAAGGTGGGTTGGTATATCAGAAGCTGCCCAGATTCCAGGGGTCATTTTGAAGGTGTGTGGGGGGATGTTATACTGAGCATAACCTAAAAGCGTGGCATGGAGAGAGACGCAACCTGGGCAGCTGGGCCTGGGTTGGCCTGACTGCTGGCGGGGACCACAAAGATAGTCTTGCAGAGCCATGGCTGCTTGGGAAAAGACTCTTCCCCTCTGGAGAAGCTGTTTCCATTTGGCATGTTCTTTGTTGACCTGCCTGCAGGAGTTGCTGCAATGCTCACAGCTCTGGGACACCCAGTTCAGTGTCACTTGTTCCTACCCCACTGCCTTTGACTCTGGAGGAATGCCTGATTGCTGCCTGCTGCTTGGGTGCCCCTGATTGACATGGCCTCTAGTGGAAGTGAACACTGCTCCCTGCTTGTGGACTTTAACCGTGGTGGGAGGTCCCATGCGGAATTATGTGCCATTGTGCTTTGTCTGAAGGTGACCAAAGAAGACAGAATCACAGGACAGCAGGGAACAGAATGAGCTTGGCCCCAACTGGCTTGTGCCATCCTGTCTCACCCTCAAGAGGCAAGACCCTACTACACTGCCACATGCTGCTGCCACCACTTCTAACATCATGTCCATCCCAGACCAGGACAGTCCTGCTGTCCATATTGCCCACTGGAGAGGACGTAACATTAGCCTTGGGAACTTGACCTACTCCATGTGAAGGGGGCCAGGAAATAAAATGCCTTGATTTTCAAACGTGTTGAGGAGCCTGTAGCTCCAATGGGCTTCAGCGAGCTTTGTAGGTGCTCAGCACTACTGCAAACTAGGCCTGCAAGAGGAGGCCAGCTGTATGCAGACATTTCTTTCCCCTCCATTCACTGTAGTGCAGGACATCCCAGCAGTGGGCAGTGCTGGATGAAACCAAACAAACCCAGTCTCCCCCTTTCCCTCCCCTACAGCAGTTTAAAGCAAGAACCTGCACAAGTAAAAGCAATAACAGAAGGGGCAAAACAGGGGCTTAGTGGTGTTTTTTTTTAAATGCTGCATCTGAAATAAAGTGTCAATGACCCGGGTGGCTGAACCAAAGCAGCTGGGTAGACTATATGCACTGCCTGGGTTTGAGGGGCTTGGGCTGCTCTGCTGTAAACAGAATGAACTAGGATGTGCTTACACATTACACTTAGCCCCTGCTAACTTTAAGAACTGTTAGGTTGTTGTTAAAATCCGCATGTGGTGAAGGCCTCGGTATGGTTTGTGCAGAGGGACCATAGTAGCTGTTGCAGCTCCCCACACTGAGCATGTCTGATGGTGACTGAATTTCAGCCTTTGCCAACTAAGTGGTTAAACCCATAGACATCAGAGCTGTCATAAGCCTTCTTAGTTTTGGTCTCATTCCCAAAACAGAATATCTCTTTGAGGCTCAGCAGTCCTGCAGGATTCACAGCTTAACGAGCCTCCTTGGTGTTGTTAAGAAAGTCTCTGAACAGTCCTGGACAGCAGCCAGGAGAGAACTCACAGGAAACTTTCCTCGGTTTTTTCTTAACAAACTGCCAAGGAGCCAATTAGGAAATTAATAACAAGCAAACTCTCCTATCTCTGACACTGAAGAATATTTCTGAAGCTACGTGGCTTGTCATGGCTCATCCGGGCACTGAGATGAGGCTGCAGAGTCATGGCCAGCCCCTGGTTCATGAAAGAACGCTGCTGGCTAGTGCTTGGGATGCCCTCAGTCTCTCTCACTATCACTGGCCTGTCTCTGACAGTCAAACATAATCCCCAGCGTTCAAAGGGGATGTTCATCTTATCCACCCAGCACAGGGAGCAAGAACGGCCTGTATGCTGCTCAGAGCCTTCATCTGCCATGACTTTAAGGAGGAACAACTTTTGCTATCCCAGTCCAAGGTCCTCTTATAGTCTTGCCAGTGCACTTCATCTTGGCTGTGCAGTACCCCCTGGACTCCCTCACAGACAACTCCACTTCACTCGACCTACAGGTCCCTCGACAATCCACTGTGTGCCTTCATGCAAACACCCAAAATCCTGGTGAGTTGGAGCAATCTTTAGTATCCTAGCATGAAATGAGCTGGGAGCAATCAGGACATAGCATCCCCAAATTCCATGTTGTCTGATGCTCTGAGCCATTTCACAGTCTGACATATTAGCGTATTTAACATATCGACTGTCCTTAGTAGTACCATTTAGGTCTTATACAGCAGCTTCCAGCCAAGAGTCTCAAAGAATGCTCTAAGCACTAAGGAATGGGGCTCCTACTCACACCATTGCAATGATATGGTAATCAGGTTCACGCCCCAGCAACCCTTGCCCTGCTCCAGCTCTAGGATGGCTTCCCCTTCTCACTCACCTGCTACACCTTTGATATAATTGTTTGGCTGGAAGAGAGGCTACCTAATAGGTCCTAGACCAGGGGTGGGCAAAATGGCTGATCTGGCTGGCAGCCAGACTCCATTTCCCAGAAGCCCCTGCCCGCGAGGCTGGGGCCAGTCTCCATGGCAATTCCAGCTGTGAATGCACAAGGCTAGGGTTGCCATGGAGACCAGCCTCAGCCATGCTGGCAGGGTGTGCAGCAGAGCAGAGGGCAGCTCTGGAGCTGCTGGGATCTTGCAATGTGGGCAGCTTGCTCTGGAGCCAGGACAGAGCCACAATGCTCCAGGCAGGGGCATGCAGGCAGGGGATTGCAGGTCTGCCCCTGCTCCAGACCAGGCTGTCACTGCTACAAGGGGCCGGGGCAGAATTGAGATCCCCTACCTGCATGCCCTTGCCCGAAGCATGCAGGCTACAGATCATGACTCTGCCCTGGCTCCAGAGCAAGCTGTACCTGTTACAAGATCCCAGCGGCTCTGGAACAGCCCCCTGCTCTGCTCTGCTCTGCTGCACGCTGCCAGCACAGCTGAGGCTGGTCTCCATGGCAACCTCATCCTTGAGTTTTCACAGTGCAGGTGTGGCTGGGGTCTCCATGGAGACTGATCCCAGCCATGCGCAGGGGCGGATGGGAAATGGAGTCCACTACTGACCAGATCTGGCCCACGGGCCGGATTTTGTCCATCCCTGTCCTAGAGTGAAGCCCAGTTTCTCTAGATATGAGCTAGATTTTCCAGGGCACCTGTTAGCCTTAAGGATTGATTAAATGGCTCATGCTTTACACCACACCCATGCCTTGCAGAAGTTACCATTTAATGATTTTGGCCCTGATCTGATATTAGGCCACCTCAGGCCTTTATGCCCTTGTTGGGGCCTCAGCCTTCCTGGCCTCCACCCTTTTTTGATGGTTCCTTTAGCCTAGGCCCACTGTGCTGGGCCTGAATTCTGGTTCCCAGCCTGAATTTCACCCTCTCAGGTGGTGCTCAGCCTGGGCTATAGGCCGCTGCCCCTGATCTTGTCCCTCAAGGGCTGTCTCCACCTTGCCTCAGACACTCAGCCTGCTCAGGCTCTGTTTGGGACCCAGGCCCTGGTCTCGCCCCTCTAGGGCTGTCTCTGGAGGGTGGGGGTTAGCCCTGGGTTTCAGGAAGTGGCAGCGGGCAGCGGAGGGCCTGGCAGCGGCATGAGACTGCGCAAGCATGCAGAGCCCTGTGGCTAGGTGGCAGGCAGAGGTCTGGCCCCCAGCTGCCTGGGCACAATGTACACCTGGGTCAGCATTTACATGTGTGTTTAGGTGCAGTTATTTTTACCACAGTAAGCTAGTACTCTCTAACAGTACTATCTTATGGTCACAAAAATGTTTGCTACTGTCTAATAACGTTGCATGTGTAGACTGTGATACTTTATACCACAGCAAATTAGTCTACTGCACAATTAAGTGAACATGTAGATGCACCCTCTGAGAGCAAACTATCAAATATATATGCCCTAATGTTTGTAGGGTAAGGAAGTGCTTGGGCTGGGGGTGTCTGTAGGATGCCTGAGCAGACAATGAAACAAGCCGTACTTGTATCTCATCCTTTGCTTTCCAGTTTGTAGTTCATTGCATATATCCTCCCTCTCTATGAATACTCAATGAACCTCAGCAGCCGCCGCTCAGTTTGAACCCTAAGCACACCCTGATATTCCAACTTACCCTCAAACTTCTCCAGTCCCTCATTCCTCAATTTGCCTCAGCTGCTGTTCCACTGTGGAAATCCACTCTAGTTCCAGTCCATGCCCTGATGTGCCTGTACACACCAGGGGTTTTAATCATTAAATTAAATAGGTTTATAAAATTTAAACGTTTATTTTGGAGCACTGCATCTGTGTTTACATGCGCTATATTTTCAAACGAATTAAGCCAGGTCCCTGGCCAGCGCTGCAGGCGAGTGGAACGGTCCAGCCCGCCCCCCACCACCCCCGGCCTGGGGCCCGCACCCACCCTGCGCCCTTTGGGCAAAAAAGGCAGGGGAAGCAATTCAAAAGTGAAAGCAAGTCGAAGGCGTGAACTACAAAAAAGTCACGACACCATCTGGTGGACAAAGAGGCTCATTACACATCTTTGAGTGCCTTTGTGTTTGCATGCAACAAATCCATGGATGCGACGCTTTAATTCCTGGCAAGCCAAACTAAACTACATCTGAGGAGTTTTACTTTAGTACAAAAGAAAGACTTTTAAAGCATTGTAAAATCCCGATCATGCAAACAGACATGCAGTTGCAGCGCATGAAAGGGTAAAAATCCTGGTGTGTACATATGCCCCTGCAGTCCTAAATAATAGCCCCAAGACCAATGTTCCCTCTCAGGAGTAGCTTCGGTCTGTGAGCGCACCGCCTGAGTCCATAAGCGCGCCACCTCAGTCCGGCGTGTGACACTTACTGAAGGGGGCTGGGGACCGGAGGCTGGGGCTGGAGGCTGGGGCTAGGGGGCTGGAGCCCGGCGTGGGCTCTGCCAGCTCCGGGGAAACTGCTCCGTTTCGGTGCTTCGCCTCGGGGAGTGAGGAGGCATGTGGCATCAGGGCTGGGGAGCGGAGTGCTTCTCTGGAGCCAGCGGAGCCCGCAGAGCAGTTCCTCGGAGCCAGCAGAGCCTGTGCCATCCCCCAGCCCCAGCCTCCATCCCTGCCTTGCCTCACCTGGGGAAGGAGCCGCTGCCTTCCC
>NW_005842711.1:619186-621530 GCF_000455745.1 Alligator sinensis
TCTTTCCTGCTTATGCAGGGGGTCGGACTCGATGATCTATTGAGGTCCCTTCCGACCCTAACATCTATGAATCTATGAATCTATGAAACTTCAGAGGCACTCTGCAGCGTGCTCAAAGCTCTTCGACTTGGGCGGAAGTCGCGCGGAATTTTAAACAGACAGCGAGCCAATTACTAGCCGCCACGTGTGAATAATTTAGCACTGGCCAATAGCGGGGCACAAATTTGCATCCGAATAGCGGGAACTCTGCACCGTGCATTTCTGTGCTGCAAAGAAGAAATGCATCCTGCAAAGGAAACTGCAAATTGGCGGGAACTCTCCTGCACGCAGGCTCTTAATTGCAGCAGAACACTCTGCCGTGCAAAGGAGCTCTCATGTGGCCAGGAAATTCCATAGTGCCGAGGCACAAAAAATCACTGGGTCGTGACACCCTGGAGCTGGCGGAGCCCGCACCAGGCCCCTGCCCTTGCCTCGTCTTGGAGCTTATCTTAAGCTCCTCTCCCGGTGCGCAGCTTTGCAAAGGCAGCGCGCAGCCAGACTTTTAGTTGTCTTTTGTCCCACAATAATTATCTCTGGGCCTCTCACACTTCTCTTCCAGTGCACTAGCCCTTATCACCCACTGCTGTTCCGTTCTTAACCCAAAGCTAATTAAGAATAACATATGCATATATATTCATTTATTTTCATTGCACTGTCGTCTCCAGACCTCAGCCAGGATCAAGACCCTAATGTGCAAGGTGTCATATGTATGCACTGAAAAGCTTTAGTATCCACCCTGCAGAGTTTATGATCTAAACAGATAAGTTGGAAAAACTGAGGGCACTGAGTGAGCATTAACCAGAAAAGTGTTGTCTAACCTGATCTTAATAACTCTGGAAAAGCCCCTCACACAACTCCCAGGTGCAATGACCAAAACATCTTAAAAGTCAAAAGTAAACATTTTTGTGTGTCATATCTGACAGTTATACAAAACTGCTGTTTTCAGAAGGTAGAAATGACATCTTGTCTGGGTCTCTTTGAAGTACTTTTCAAGAACCTCTTGCCTACTGATAGGCTGCTCATCCTAAGGCGAGTCATTAATGCTCACTCAGTGCCCTCAGTTTTTCCAACTTATCTGTTTAGATCATAAACTCTGCAGGGTGGATACTAAAGCTTTTCAGTGCATACATATGACACCTTGCACATTAGGGTCTTGATCCTGGCTGAGGTCTGGAGACATCAATGCAATGAAAATAAATGAATATATATGCATGTTAGTCTTAATTAGCTTGGGTCAAGAACAGAACAGCAGTGGGTGATAAGGGCTAGTGCACTGGAAGAGAAGTGAGAGAGGCCCAGAGATAATTATTGTGGGACAAAAAACACTTTTCTGGTGTGGCTTAGACAGGGATGATTGTGCCTTGAGCAGGGGGTTAGATTAGACGCGACTTCCTGGGGTCCCTTCCAGCCCTATTTTTCTAGAATTCCACGACTTTCATTCTGCTTTGGTAGTAATATTTTTTAAAACATGTAGTGTTTCACATGTAATTCCCAGTGGCCTATGGGAGGAGTTCATGCATCAGTCAGATTTGATAGTCAGGCATACTCTGGTCATAGCTTCAGCAAAGCCATTGCATAAGCAGAATATATATTGATCCAATGGCGACACACAGGAGGTGCATGGGCGTGCACGTGCACCCCCTGAGAGTGCTGGTTCACCTCTTGACCAGCCACACTCCCTGCTTAGGCTATGGATGGGGTGGGGCAGGCGGGAGCACTGGTGCCCCCGCTGTGAGAACCAGCTGGGGAGTTGGAGCTCTGGATGCAGTGCCACTCCCAATGCTCTCAATGCTCCAGCGAAGTCGACACCTGGAGAAGCTTCTGTTGTACTGGTCAATGCAACTGAGCAAGAACAAGCTGCAGGACTCTGTGGGGAGATAAGATGGTCAGAGGAGGATGATAATGACAATGTTGTGTGGGTCACTTTGTTAGGCACAGCTTGTTCCAAAGAGTCTTCCCGATAGACAAAGTTTCTCTAGGGAGCCCCATTTTCCACTGTGGGACAGAGCATGCCCTTACCCAGCCCCTCTTCCCTCCCCATCAGAAACCACTTTATTTTCCTTTTCCCCGGCCATCTATGAGGAGGTAGCTGGAATAGGGCTTGTGGTAGGGCAGTGCTGGTTTGAGATGCCACATCAGACTCCTGACTCCAGTGTCCACATCATTAATGAAGACGTTGAACAGTATGGGTCCAAGGACAGAGCCTTGGGGGACCCCACTGGTCACAGGACACCACGATGAGTGACTTCCATCAATTACTACCCTCTGGGTCCGACCCCAGAGCCAGTTTTCCAGCCAGTGGATC
>NW_005842711.1:621571-622059 GCF_000455745.1 Alligator sinensis
ATTGTCTTCTCCCTTGTCCAGGTGATAGGTCCCCTGGTCGTAGAAGGAAATGAGATTGGTCAAGCAAGACCTACCCGCAACAAACCCGTGCTGGCTATCCCTTAAGATGTTGGCGTCGGCCAGTCCATTAAGGATGACCTCTTTGATAAACTTTTCTAAGATCTTCCCCGGGATAGAAGTCAGGCTGATGGGCCTATAGTTAGCCGGATCCACTTTCCTCCCTTTCTTGAAGATAGGCACCACATTGGCCTTCTTCCAGTCTTCGGGCACTACACCAGAGCGCCAAGAGTTTTCAAAGATCCGTGCTAGAGGCTGGGCTATGATGCTCGCCAGCTCCTTGACTACCCTGGGGTGAAGATTGTCAGGGCCGGCTGACTTGAAGGTATCCAGCTTCTCAAGATGTTCCTTCACGAAGTCAGCATCAATGGAGGGCAGGGGATCACCCTCACCCAGACTTCCCTGTCCCGTAGCAGGCATGGGCGTCCCAT
>NW_005842711.1:623482-628243 GCF_000455745.1 Alligator sinensis
GCCTTAGTGAGGCCGCAGCTGGAGTACTGCGTCCAGTTTTGGGCTCCACAATTCAAAAAGGATGTGGAGAAGCTTGAGAGAGTCCAGAGAAGAGCCATGCGCATGATCAGAGGTCAGGGAAGCAGACCCTACGATGACAGGCTGGAGCCCTGGGGCTCTTTAGCCTGGAAAAGCGCAGGCTCAGGGGTGATCTGATGGCCACCTATAAGTTTATCAGGGGTGACCACCAGCATCTGGGGGAACGTTCGTTCACCAGAGCGCCCCAAGGGATGACGACTAGGTTGAATGGTCATAAACTACTACAAGACTGTTTCAGGCTGGACATAAGGAAGAATTTCTTTACTGTCTGAGCCCCCAAGGTCTGGAACAGCCTGCCACTGGAGGTGGTTCAAGCGCCTACATTGAACACCTTCAAGAGCAAACTGGATGCTCATCTTGCTGGGATCCTATGAACCCAGCTGACTTCCTGCCCTTTGGGCGGGGGGCTGGACTCGATGATCTTCCAAGGTCCCTTCCAGCCCTAATGTCTATGAAATCTATGAAATCAGCCCTTTTTCCCCAGTGCTATCAAAGCCTAACTTCTCATGGGAAGAAAATGGTACTGTTCTGCCCTCAGCCAGCTGGATGAGGCCTCCTGCTCGGTCCTTTTTAATGAAAAGATTGTTATGATGCCTGGCCTGCAAGCTGGGTGGGAAAAACATATATAGTATGTCTGGTCCTTCTGACTTGGTGACACAGCCAAAGGGTTTCATGTTTGCTGCTGCTAATGATGTACCCTTTCAGAAAACAGCTAAGTAGGGAGAGCTCCTAGGTTTGCCAGGGTAACCCTTCTGCCAGGAACTGAATGGCAGCAGCAAGGGCCAAGCTTGAATTTAGACATTTGACACACTTTTTCCATCTTGGCTCAAGCCCCCACCCAAAAACTTGGGAAAACAAATGCTGCCGATTGGTTCCCGTGTGAACACACTTCCTGCTTACAAGCAATAGCAAACTGTAACAGGGTCTTGTAAAGGTGGAGTTCAAAGGAATGTTGGGGGAGACCTTAATGGTCTGTAGCCCCCCCAAACTAAGTATTCACAGGCCACACCTACACAAGACATTGAGTGCGCAGTCATTACAGTGCAGTAGTGGAGTTACTGTTCAGTAGCATCGCTCAATGACTTTTTTTTTTTTTTTTTTTTTTGTGATGCTGACTGTGCAGTAGCTGATTACTACTGCACAGTAGCATCATGTCATGCTTATTGCCACAGGACCCTACTGCATAGTAGTAATGAGCTAATATGCAATCAGTGACTCTTGTAGAAGTGGCCACAGGTATCACAGTCAGGAGGACCAGATTTCTTCCCTAGTCCCATGCAGGAAGCACTTGACAGCTAGTGGAGGCAAGGAAGCTGCTGGCCCCAGCCTTTCCCCTTTTCTCTCTGCTTAGGGAAACTGGAAGTCTGATACAGGACACCGCTCAGCTCTTACTACTGCCATGCCTCACCACAGCTCAGGGGCTCTGCTCCATTGGGGCTGCTCCTGGCACTTCTCCTTGTCGCCACTGGGGATGGCTGCTCTTCTCCCTGTTGCTGATACCACCCAGCTCTTTTAGACCTTGGGCAAGCTGATGGATTTCCCCTCTTCTAGGATCTAGGCCTCACCAAGATCCAGCCTGGGGAAATGTACCCAGAGATTCTCCAAGGATTTCAGCTCTTTTAAAAACCAAGTGGGGAACAGGTCTCAGCCTGAACCTGCTGTAGGGCTTTGCACAGCACAGGTCCTCTTTCCAGTCAGGCTTGGTGGCAAACTGAAGTGCCATCCTGGGGGCAGCTCCATGCAGGGTTCCCCCTAAGCCTCTTCTGTCACTATGAACAAACAGTGAACACAGAGCAAAACAAATGATTGAGAAAAGAAGAGCAGGGCCCTGGCAGGACAGTGTCCATGGGGAGTGTGAAGGGCAGGGACAGTCTAGAAAGGGGCCCAGGCTTCCCCAGCAACAGGTGACACATGTGGACTTAGCCCAACCCAGAAGGTCTATTGACAGAACCCACACGCTGCACTGGGCTAAAATCCACATTCCTCTGGCTCCTCTCTTCTGTCCTTCAGCTTTTCATCTATGTCTCAGGTCAGCTGCACTGCGTGACACAGCATGAAGAGAGGAAGCCCATCGAGCTTGGCTCGGCTCAGCAACAGAGGGGGCCTCACCAGACCAGACCAGCTAGGTCACAACCTGGACCCAAAAATGTGCCAGAGTTTAGAGCAGCTGCTGCTGTAGGCACCTGCCAATCACGAGCTGCTGCCCGGGGGGGGGGGGGGGCGGGGGGGCTGCCGGGGGGGGGGGGGTGCAGCGCGGCACAGCTGCAGGCAGATTGAGGCCCCCGCAGTGAGGAAGGGAGCGGGGCAAGGCTAGGGGCTGCAATGAATGGGGCCCCACAGTGGGTTGTGGAAGGGTTGGAGCTGGGCAGCTTGTCCAGGGGTGCAGAGGGCTCCCACTGCTGTGTACACCCCTGGGGTAGGCATGTGGGGCACGTGCCTCCTGATCTGTGCGTGGGGAGGAGGTGGGCTGCTGTTGCAGGATGCATCTCTGCACCCCACTGCCACTACCTTGGCATCTGCATAATACCACATGCCTCCCCTCGCTGGGTGAGCAAGGAACAGGGCACAGCCAGTGCGCAGGAGGCACATGGCATCACATGGCTGCCGAGGCAGAGGCAGCAGGATGCAGAGCCCCAGCCAACAGCAGCAGGGCAAGGTCTTTATTGCCACCTCGTAGTGGGATTCCAACAACCACTTCATGCCCAGCGGGAGCTTCATGTGCTTCACAGACTGGCACTTCCTCCCCCATGCCCGCTTCTATTGCCTGCCTCTGAACGGAGCCATCTGCTTCAGCCATCAGGACAAGGGGTGCCAGTGGTGTGGCTAGGCAGCAGAGACCCTCCCCCATGTGCTGTGCAGCTGCAGGCCACACACCAGAGCCTGGCAGCTCTGCCACAACGCTGACCAGGACCACCTGGTGCAGGCCATCCCACCTGCAGTGGGGGGCATCTCTGTGGACCGCATCATCCTGGGCTGCAAGAGCCAGATGCACCCTGACATCGTCATCACCCATGAGAAGGCCAAGCAAATCATGATCATGCACACCACAATCCCCTTTGAGAACTAGCCCGAAGCCTTCACCAACGCCTGGGTTTGCAAGCAGGAGAAGTATGCCCCCCTGGCCAACATCCTGATGGGCCAAAGCTACAACATGACGGTTGATGCGCTCATTGTGGGAACGCTCGGAGCCTGGGACCTCAGCAACAAGAGAGTGTCCTGCGTGCCTGCTGCATCTCCCACGGCTACGCCAAGCTGATACACTGCCTCATGGTGTCCAACACCACCTACTGGTCCTATGACATCTACATTGATCACATTGGGGCTGCACGGAGCTTCGGTTTGTGATTCAATTTGGAGAAGATTTGGTCCACTTCAGAGACCAAATCTGTGAATCGAAACAGGAGTGTCATGGGATGGGGTCCTGAAAGATGGCTGTGATCTCCCAAGGCCCCCCTACCATGCCAAGTTGGCCCAATGGGCCCCCTCTGTTCTTTCCCACCATGTCTTTGATGGAATGATTAATAGGAAGGCTGCCTTTAAATCCTCAGACATGGTTTTGATTGATTCTATGGACCCTGTGGGTTCCTGGACCCCTGGTGCGTCCCGCTTCAAAATAGAGGTCACAATGGGTGTTACAGGGCACCCTAGCCTTATGGGCTCCAACCACCCCTTTACCATCCCCCAAACCTCGCAGATGGTACCAACGTTGTCCGGTCTCAGCCTCGTTGTAATTTGGCCCCCTTGTCCTCCCTGGGCTCTCCGCAGCCCTGTCTCGCTCTGCGCCTCACTGGCGCCGGGGCTCTCCGCAGCCCTGCAAAGTGCCGCGCCCTCCCTGGCACCAGGATCTGTGCACCGCAAATGCCGCGCCCTCCCTGGCGCCAGGGTCCCCACACTGCTGTGGGCCCCTAATGAGGCCTCCTCCTTCCCCTAATAGCCTCACCCAAACCACCGGTCTTATACAACAGCAAACAAAACACAAGCCCCTGGGCTATAACATAAATTCAAGCTGCCCAGCTATAACATCATTCAAGCCACACCAGGGTTACTCCATCCCTCAACAGTATCAGAAGCTGTACTTGCAGCCTAGCCTAGCCTAGCCTGGCCTGGCCTGGCCTGGCCTGTCCCCTTTGCTTCCTCCGGGAGAGCTCCTTCCCCCTTGGCTGCTGGCAAGGAACTGCCTTCCTGGCCTCAGCCCTGGGGTTTATATATGAGCCAGGCCCTGCCCCTTCTGGTCAGCTGACCGCTGGCTGGTGTGGGCCACTATCTCATTCTGGCTGCCCTAGTAACCAGCAGCTGGGGCTTCCAACTCACTGCTAGGGCTCTTCCCCTATCAGTTTCAGCTCTTTAAATGAGTAGGGCACCCTAGTGCCCTGTGACAGGGAGAAACTTAAAACTTTCTGAATCGATTTGGAGCCTCTGAATCGATTCAGAAAAGATTTGGAGATTCAGCGATTTGGAGGTATTTTTTCAGGGAAACAAACAGAGCATGGGCACTGGCAGCACCAAAACCCTCGATCACTGGATGCAGGTGCTGGTCAACAGAGTCAGGGAGGCAGAAGGGCAGAGGCAAGGGGATGTGGAAGAGGGGGATCCACTTTCCCATGCCAGCAGTCCCAGGATCAGCCAGTCTCCTCCATGTCAGCCGCTGCCAATGTGGGCCAAGGACATGGCTTTAAATCTGGG
>NW_005842711.1:628652-629384 GCF_000455745.1 Alligator sinensis
GGGAAAGAACATATCCCTGCTGAGCTCCCATGCCAGGATGAACTTGGAGGTATGGGCTGGGGTTATGGGGAAAAAGGAGGCCCCAGGTCCTGGGCATGAGCACTAAAACTACACTCTGCCAAGGTGAGGGAGGCCTGGTGGGACTGCTGGTGGCGCAGCAGCCCTGTAAATGCCAGGACTGAGGATCCCCCTGGTGAAAGGTGGGTAGGAGGTGCCATAACCTGCAGCTACCACACACATGCACACAGTCCTAGCTGGGGAAAGCCTGGGCCTGTCATGTCTTTGACAGGCCTGAGGCTTGCTGGTTGTAGTGGAGTTGTGAGACTCCAGGTGAGCTCAGCTTAGCTGCCTGGGATGCCAGCTTTTGGGCTGAAAAACCCTTTGTCAGGCTGAGTAAACACCTACAGTTGGTGTTTCTGTGTGCTGTCCCTGGATGGAAGGAATAGTAAAGAAGCCAGAGGCTGGCGTGGCATGCAATGCAGGCAAGAAAGCCAGTCAGTGACAAACAGTCAATCAGCACACAAAGAAGCATACTGACAGAAGGCAGCCCACCGTCATGATGGTGGGGACACAGAGGACAGAGCAGGGGGTGCAGTTTCCCCCCAAGCAGCAGGAGGGAAGGGGGGAGTGGGCCCGGATGGGCGGGGGGGCCCTGGGGCTCCGTCCCCGCCCGCTCCCCCCCATAATTCTTGACAAGCAATTGGCTTTTCGGGGGGGATGGGCCCAGGTCCA
>NW_005842711.1:629565-635362 GCF_000455745.1 Alligator sinensis
ATCCCCCTCCCCCACATTGGCCCCGAGCCCACTCCTCCTGTCCTAGAGCAGGCCCAACACAGGGGGGGAGAAGTAGGTGTGCCATGGCATCAGCGGTGACTGTGGGGCATAGGAAGGACTGGGCCCAGGCCCGATGTGGGGGGAGAAGCAAGTCCGAGCCAGGGGAAAAGCTGACCCGCCATGCCAGTGGGGTGAGAACCGTGGGCCTGGCCCAGCCCAGCCCAACACAGCAGCTGCGGGGGGAGGGGAAGAGCGAGCCTCCTACCCCTGTTGGGCCCATGCCCACTCCTCCCCCACCTCTGCTCCCCCACCGTGGTTGCCCAGCTTCTCCCCACCCTCAGGCTCAGTCCTAGTCCTTCCTCCCCCTGCTGCTGCAGCGGGGAGTGGGGGAGCGGGCTGGGCCCCAAGCAGCAGGAGGGAAGGGGGAGTGGGCCCGGATGGGGGCCAGGGCCTGGGGTTCCATCCCCACCTGCTCCCCCCACATCATTCTTGATGGGCAATTGGCTAGCTCTAATATTATAAATGCTTAAGCCTGTCTGTCTGTCTATCCATAATGCTTTATTCGCGCTCTGATTGGCTGTCTCAGGGGGGAATGGCCCTGGCTCTGGCCCTGGTCCTGGCCCTGGCCTGAAACGGCAGGTGGAAAGGGTGGAAATGGCCCCAGCCCTGACCCAGAACAGCAGGGGGGAGGGTGGGAATGGCCCCAGCCTTGGCCCCGGCCCCAGCCCTGGCCCCGACCTGAAGCAGTGGCGGGGAGTGGGGGAGCGGCCCTGGCCCAAAGCGGCAGGGGGGAGGGGAGGAATGGTCCTGGCCCCGGCCCCGGCCCTGGCCCTGGTCCTGGCCCCGGGCCAAAGTGGCAGGGGGAGACAGGGAGGGGCCCCAGCCCTGGCGCGAAGCAGCAGGGGGGAGAGGGGGAACGGCCCTGGACCCAGACCCGGCCTGAGGGGGAGAAGGGACATCCCCCCTGCCCCCCTCCCCCTGTCATTTGGGATGGGCAATTGTCTAGTTCTAATATTATAAGCCTAAGTCTGTCTGTCTGTCTGGCCGTAATGCTTTATTCGTGCTCTGATTGGCTGACAGAAACAGCCAATCAGAGTGCTCCAAGTGTGTAGGAGTGCCGCCATGATTCTGAAGCCACGTTGAGAACTGAACAGAGTCCCCGCTCCCTGCGAGAGGCAGAACAGCAGCAGCATGGGGTGTTAGGTGGCCGCACTCCATCCCAGCCCCCTCATTCTTGACAGGCAATTGGCTAGTTTACTAATAAAATTAAATTTGTTCTGACCTGGCAGGGGAAACACCATGTATCTAGGTCCATGAAGACAGTTTTCCTTAAGCATTCCTATGGAAAACTTCTTCTGGTGTGGTTTAGTATCCCCCAAGGTGTTGGGGCTTAAAGCCCACTTTATGGAAATGGGAGGCTCCTCCCTAGCTTGCTCCTGTGGCCATATGGCTGAGGGCAGGTGAAACTTGGGGGCATCTGAACCCCAAGCCTTTGGGCTTGGGCCTGCACGTAGGATGCCTGACAAAAGACTTTGGAAATATCTGAAGCCCCTGGTGGGGGTGGAGGATGTTTGCTGGTTGTAGGGCCACTTATGGTTCTGGACTGACTCATAGATTTGGACTTGATTTCACTGATTTGGCTTGGAACACAAAAAAAATCTTAAAAAAAAAAAGTGTGTGTGTGTAGGAATATCTTTATGTTTTACTCAGCCTCCGCAAATAAGATTTTTGCCCTCCGCCTATGCTCCCAGGCAAGTATGAGGAGAGGGGTGCCTCTGGATCTGTATGCATGGGTGAGGGCGGTCTGCCCACTCTGGGCTTTGCCTTGGGCACCCAACTTTGTTGCTACAGCAGTGACAACAGCACCTGAGGAGCAGCTAATGTAACAGCACCTTGGTTCCAGAGGGGATCAGGGTCTGAGCACTGGATTGGCACATACAATCCTTTGAAGTGTGGATGCCCCTGGGGCATCATTAAGCTAATGAGCTTTGGCAGGAGCAGTCTGTTCTTTATGAGCACCCCCAGAATAAACACAAGGGATCCCAGTCCATCCTGTGCCCACAGCCCTACCTCCTCCTTTGCCTCAGGCAGGCCGTTCCAACCATTAAGCAAACTAGGCAGTCGCCTAGGGCGCCAAAATTTGGGGGGGGGGTGCCAAAATTATATGCACAACAAAACAATAGGAACATCATTCCAAGTAACAGCCCTGGCTGGCTACAGCTCCACCTTGGTCTAAGACCTTTGGTTCAGTAGAGGGAGAAAGACCTCTGAAAATATCTCAGAGGAAAGATCAGTAGAGTCAACCACCATCACAGGTAAAACTCCTGGTTACCTCCACACAGCTACATCAAGGGATTGGACATGGTTTTAAGTGCACCTCACAGCTCTCTTGTGCTCCGCTCACGACTCCTACCTTTTCAACTTTTGAGTGGACTTATGACAAGAGCATACCGCTGGCAATGTCACCTAAAAGATATATTGAAAGTTGTGGGGGCGCCGAGGTACACAGTTTGCCTAGGGTGCCAATTACCCTTGGACCGGCCCTGGCCCCAGGTACAAGCCGTACCCCAGTGCTCCTCCTACAGGGTAGCCCCAGCCCCAGGCCAGCCAAGCCAAGCCCAATCCAGGCCCTGGCTATAAACATCCTCTCTGCAGAGTTGGGGCCCATTTGCTTTCTGCTGGTGCCTGCCCACAACCCCACCAACTCCACCATGCTGGCACCCCAGCACCCTGTTCTCACCCTGCTGCTCCTGCTGTGCTCCACAGAGGGCTCATGGAGGGAGTTTACCAAGGAGATTACCGTTACCAATGGGGGACACTGGGGAGACTGGGGGCCTTATGAGTTCTGCCCCAGGTGGGCCTACGCCCATGGCTTCTCTCTAAAGGTAGGAGCCCCCGAGGGGGTGGAAAACTGATCCTGGGGCTCCCAGAAGGAGGGGATTGGGCTGGGAGCACAGCAGGTGCCCCGAGCCTCTGGGTCTCTGTGTCTTCCCAGATACACCCCCCACAGGGCCCAGGGCCCTTTCAGGATGACACGGCAGTGAATGGCATCAGGCTGCTCTGCTCGGAGGGCTCCTTTCCCCATTCCACTGTGAGCAAGTGAGTGATCTTCCCAGGGGAGGACTGGCCACAGCTGGGGTAGATCTAAGGGGTGCAATGGCACAATTCCCCGCCCCCCTCTCCACACCCAGTGTAGCTTGGCATCTCCAGTTCCCTGAAGCTCTGGATGCCTAGGTACCCTGCAGTCTGGACCCCACTGTGGGAGCAGCAGCCAGGGACTTTTCTTGAGTCCCCAAAGCAGGTAAGAATTCCCTTCACCACCACATACTCAGGGCACTTCCTCCCTTCTCCTCCATGCTCAGCAGCATGTCCCCTCCCCTCACATTCCTCCTCTTCTAGCTGCCTCTGCTGTTGTTTCCAGCTGACCAAAAGGCAAAGAGGGACCCAGAACCACTCCTGCCCTGCTCCAACTGGCCCTGTGCAAGCTGGGTTTAGCTGTGGATAGGACCTGTGGTGGTGGTGCTGAAAAGTTTCCTCTCCCTATCCAGTCTCCCTGGGTGTTTCCCACCAGCTCAGGAGGAGGTGCAAGGAGGGGGATCCCATCCACTGCTGCCACTGCCCCCAGCCAAACCCAGTGCACAGTCTCCTTGCAACCCCAGCTAAAGCAGAGCAGGAGCCCCTGGATCAAGAGCAGTGATGACAGGTGGGTCGCCCTGCACCCAGACGCATAGGCAGATAGCAGGGTGCGGGGAAAGGGGAGGATAGGGGAGGTGTCACTGTGCATGGAAGGGAAAGGGCCGGTGCTGAGTGAGGGCAGAGTCTTACCGTCCCTGACTGCTGCTTCCATGGAATGATCTGAGCGCTGGACTGGGTGGAGGCTGAGAGTGGAGGAGTGCAGCCACCTCTGCAGTGCTGGTCACTGCTTCTACACCCCTCCTTTTCAAAATCCTGGATTCACCTATGGAGAGCTGGGTTGGTGGGGTTGGGTGGATTGGAGTGGGAGTCGGCTGGCACAGACTGGGAGACAGTGGGCCTGAGGGGGCCCTGGGGTGGGCCTCTCTGACGGGTCATTTCTAGCAGGTGGGGCACCTGGACGCCCTTTGTGGACTGTTCGAGAGGGGCCATGCTCCGGTTCCGCCTGCGGGTCCAGCGCCCCCAGCCCTGGGCTGATGACACGGCAGTCAACAACGTGGAATTTAGCTGTGTGGATGGGAGAGTGGTGCAGGGTCAGGGCACCCACTGGGGCCGCTGGGGTGAGTGGAGCCCATCCTGCTCCCCCAACGCCATCTGTGGCCTCCGCACTCGTGCCCAGGAACCCCGGGGCGTCGGCGACGACACTGCCATTACTGACATGCAATTCCTCTGCTGCGAATGAGGTCCCAGGGACCCCTAGGCCCTCCTGAGAGCCCACAATCCCTCTACCCAGGGCCCTCCACCCCTCAAGGCAGTGCCAAAGATGGCAATACAGTCTCCACTTCCTCTCCTGCACCTCAGACACCCCTTGGGGACACCCCCAGACCCCAGCTCCCTGGCCTTAAGCTCCTGGAAACCCCCCAAGCCCTGACCCCCCCATATCCCCAGATCGTTCAGCCCTGCCTTCAGTCCCTTTCCCCCAGCTCCACTCCTCCGTGCCCTTGCACTGCCCCGATATCCTCCCACTCTCTGTCTCCCTAGCATCCTCCACTAAAGTTTCTTTTGCTCCTGACCTGAGTCCTGTCCGCGTGTTACCAGCCCCAGGTGGCTCTGAAGGGGTTGGGGGGCTGCATTTACCTCTACTAATGGGCAGGGAGTTCAGGGGATAGGCCCTGTGGATTCAGGCATACAGCCTGCAGGGGGTGGGAGGGAAATGACAGCCCCGATCCAGGCCCAGTTTGTGGGTACTGCTAGCTTGACGGGGGCAGGAGCTTTCCCATCTAGAGCTCAAACTCCCCTCCTCCCTCTGCCGACAACTGGATCACTCCACCCAGTATTTTGATGGGGCCTGAGCCTGCCAGTCGATCCACCCCAAGCACCAGCCCCCCTAAAAATCTGGCCCTGTTTTGACCAGGGACTGGGGCCAGAGGGGGGACCTCAGTGCTGGAGAGTAGGGCCACAGCATGGCTTTGCAACCATCGTGAAGCACTTGGGGGTGGGGAATGCATCCCCATAGTGCTGAATTTGAAGCAGTCAGAGACACAGCAAGGGCTAGCTGCTGCCTAGCAGCCAATTCCCAGCTCTGCTGACCCTGCGGGTGGCTGGGCCCTGCTGGCTGGGAGGGGCTGGTGTTACCAGGTTTGCCCATCACTTTGGGGCGTGCTCATTTATTAGGGATACGTTTCTAGGGTCTTTGTAATTCTATCAATGTGCTGCTTGTGTACTTGTGTTTCTATATGGAGCTGTATATCTCCCTTCTGCAAGTCCTCACCCCCAATGGAGTTATCTTGCAGGACTCAGTTTCAATGGGGCTGGGTTCCTTCAGTCACCAAATCAGTCATACACACAAACACACACAAATTAATGTGACACGCCTGACCCGGCCGGGTTGATCAGCATGGACAGGCTGACACCCTCCTATGCCAGGAATCAGTTTATCAGAGCAACAATACACTGCAGTCAGACACAAGCACACAGGTAAACAGAATACCTCTGAATCCAGCTGCGTGTCTAGCTGACACCCTCATGGGCCAGCATTCAGTTCATAAGGGCACAGCTGAGCCAAACTGGGTCAATCAGCCTGTACAAGCTGATCCCCTTATGTGTTTCAAACTCAGCACGTCCCAATCTTTAGCCTCTTGATGAGCAGACCCCACAGTATTTT
>NW_005842711.1:635440-666292 GCF_000455745.1 Alligator sinensis
TGGTTTCACTAAGTATTTGGGGAAACTTAGCTCAAGCTTAACTAATACAGTTCAGGTTCAGAAATCTATGCCTAGAGAGAGAAAAGAGAGAGCGAGAGCTGGGATCTTACCAGTCCAAGGCACTCGGGTTGCAGTGCTGACAGGTAAAGTTCTTAGCACAATCCTTGAAGGGAGACGATCTGTTTCTTCCAGCTTCTCGGGAACAACAGTGGATGATGTCAGAGAGATTTCTTCTCTTGAAGCACACTTTGCTGCTTTTTTTACAGATTTTTATACCCTCAGTTCAGCTTCTTCAAAGCATTTTTTTTTAATAGTGTAAATAATTATCTTTTCTATTGACAAGGGGTTATATGGTTAGGATCATCTCAAGAAACTGATTAACAACCAGGAAAAACATAAGTTTTTAAGGAGTAACCAGACACTTAGGAGCCAGCTTGAAATTCCTATGGATAGCAGATATACTGGATGGGATACCTCATTGTTTCTTCAGAAACTATAGATAGCTTGCAGCATCAAGGTTTGGGATTTTTACCTGTTGTGAACAAGCCTCAGCTTAGCGTGCCTTTTCATAATTTTTGTGGGGAGGACTTCCACCAGTCATCCCAGGAAAAATATGACAACACTTGTGGTCGTGGCTCCAACGGGCTGGATGCTGTGACGAACCTTTAACCATTGTTCAAATGTTGCCCATACCCACTCTGACTCGGTCTCTTTGCCTCAGCATTCCCTAACCTGGCAACTGAGTTTTAGTCAATCAAGTTTAAGTAGGACTCCCATAGTGGGACCAGGGAATGTACGGCCCGAGATGCCTATTAAACTTTTACTTCTGCTTAGAAGGTGAGGGAGGGGGAAAGTCCTTTGTAAATCCAGATTAGAATTGGTCTGATAAATGCTGAGCTGGGAGTGTGTAAATGTGAGTTGATTAGCATTTGGAGCACAGATTCCCCATCATGCAGTGCTCCCCTACTTGTCTGATCCCAGAATTTACTGAGGTCTTTGCTTCGGGTGTTCTGTTCTCCATCTTCAATGTAAATGAATGGTCATCTGGTTCCATTTTGCCTGCAAATGAGACCTAGGGCAGTTGTTTCACTCTTGTCACCTTTATCTGGAGGGCTTTAGGTGTGTCTCCCACTGCATCTTCATTGTCTTTCATAATCACTTCTTGTTCAGGTGGGGGGGGGGTGGAAATCTTTGTGAGTCAGACAGGCTGCATCCTGTGTCAGGGTTCCCCAAGAACACGGACCTGAGAGGTAACACTGGGCCCCAGCACAGACATTGTCTATGAATGGTGCCCATCGGGTGTGAGAACAAACCTTTATTACCAGCCCCAGCAAGCAAGAGGCAAAATCAACATCCCCATTCCTAGAATCACTACTTGGGAAGGGCCTCAGTGGCCATCTGGACTTCCCCTGTTCCTCTAATCCTACTTCGTGGAGTCTGGTGGGAGAGTCTCCCGCACCTCCCTGTGTTACCTCAGACCCTTAGATTGAGGAGCCAGTGTGTTTTTGAGAGAAGGAAGACTCTAGAGACAGTCATTTCCCCTTCACTACTGTAGGTTCATTCAGCAGACAACACGCACTCTTAGATTTATAAATGCACTTGCCTTTAGAAGTTACCTTGCAAGCCAGTTTTGTTCCCTATCCTGTTGATCAGACAGTCCAGGGTCTCACTGGGGCATAGTTCAGTAATTCAGTAATCCAGTAGCCCAATGACTCTTTGTTCCCAAATTGTGTTTATACCTTTTGTTTTCTGCATATTCATGATTTCCACTTTTCCTCTGACTGCTACTGGCTACTGACAGGCTATTTCTTACAATTATTCCCCAAAACCTTATATGCATAAACCCAGCCATGCCATCAGCAGCCATATGGCACACTTTCTTATTACATCCCTTTTTATCACCCATCCTCCCTCTCTGTTTCTTCTCTCCACTACCATTGACCATACTGATACTTTGACAGAATTTGCAGTGGCTTGTTCAGCTTTAACCAGACAGTAATCTACTTGTCAGCTCAGCTGCTTTGCAACACCTCACATTTGCAACACTGGCATCTTTATGGTTACACCTGGGCAGGCTGGGCCACTGTCTCGCTGTTCTGGCAGCAAGCTCGGACATTTTTTCCTGAAATCTAATCTAAATTGGCTGAGCTGCAATTCAAAGCCACAGATCTGTGTCCTGCTCCCTGTGACAGCAGAGACCCACCGTTCTGTGCCTTTATGGCAGCCCTTTAGGTGTTTGAGGACTGCTATTGTTCCCACTTAGCTGCTTTCTCTCTAAACTAAACATGCCTTGTTCTCTCAGCTTCTCTGCAGACAGCTTTGCCTTTCCACCCCTTTGCCATTTTCATCACCTACTTCTGTGCCCTCTCTAACTTCTCCACTTCTTTTTATAAAACGCAGAGCACAGAACTGCACACAGTGCTCTAAGTGAGACCTATCCAGCACTGAGCAGGGGCGCACTTTCACTTCTGTCTTACACCCATGCTCCTGTTGACAGAGCCCAAAACTGCCTTTCCTTTTTTTACACCTGGATCCTGCTGCTTACTCATGTGGAACATTCAGATCACACAAACCCAAAGACCCTTCTCAGCAGTGGTGCTGCCCAGCCTGCTGTCTCCCTTTCTGTATTCATGCTGCTGATTATTCTTCTCGTGCTGCAGCACCTTGCATTTGTCTGTGGTCAACTCCATCCTGTTGTCTGTAGCCCAGTTCTCCATCAAGTTCCTTCTGAATTCTACTTCTGTCCTGCTCACCTTACAGTCCTTCATGTCATCTGCAAATTTGCTCAGGAAACTCTGTATTGTGGCATCCAAATCATTAATCAATATATTAACAAGCACCAGAACCAGGACAGCCCCCTTGTACAGCCACTCTCAAAACCTCCTGCCATGCAGGCACCAATCCACTTATAGTTAGCCTTTGCTTGTGATTCTTGAGCCATTATCAACCTACCAAGTGTGTGCACACATTCATTAATGCACCATAATAACACCACATTAAGTTTAGTACCTGTAATCACAGATACTAACTTAACACACCACAATCACCACTTCTGCGCATTAGCACCAACACATGCTTTATTTCGTGATGCTAATGTGCAATCATCTAAATCTACTGCGCATTAGCGCAGTTTTTGCCTGCTGCGCTAATGCGCAATAGAATTAGGCTACTGAGCTTATAGCAACTCGTGTAGATGCAGCCACCTAGTAGTAATTTTATCCAGCTCACGTCTTTCTAATTTGCTTATGAGAAGGTTGTGTGGGACTTTATCAAAACCCTCACTCAAGCCCAAGTTTATGATGTCCACTGCATTCCTTTCATCCTCCTAATGAAATACTTTGACAGAGAGGGGGATCGCATTTGTTTGGTACAATTTGTTCTTAGCAAATCTGTGCTGGCTGATTGTGATCAGTCTTTCCTTCTCCAGCTGCTTGCAAATGGAATTCCTTAGGTTATGCTCCAGTAACTTTCCAGATATTGAAGTCAGGCTAACTAGCCTTTAATCCCTGGGTCCTCCTTTTTGCCTATTTTAAAGACAAACTCTATTATGTTGGCCCTTTTCCAGTCTTCTGGTGCCTTGTCCATCTCCCAAACTTAGTAAATATTACCAAGGGCTCCGAAATCCTTTCTGCTGGTTTCCTGAATATTCTGGGATGAAGTTCATTGGGTCCCGCTTACTTGAATTTATTAATAGCAATTAAAAACTTTCTGACTGCCTCTCTTGGTATCTGACCACTAGCCTGATACCTTTCTTCTCTATATATGTTGTATTAGGTGGTTCCAACTTATTGTTTTGTGAAGACCAAGGCAAAATAGCTGTTGAGCCATCTGTGCTTTTGCATTTTCTGTTAAGAGCTCACCCTGGCTAGTTAGCAGTGAACTCACAGCTTCCTTGTGTTGACTCCCACCCACTTTAGGGGAACGAGGGTCCAAGGAATGATATTAACCAGCCCGCCTGTACCAAGAAAACTGGATTTCCATGACTTCATCACACAGAAAACTGTTTTTAACTTCTGCAAAGAGGAATGTGGCTAGCAAATAAATGAGAAAGAAGTACAGGTAATGCATTGCATGAATACTTCTAGATAAATACTATCACCAGTTATAAACAAACAGATATAAGCAGTCTTACAGTTTAGTATCATCTTAACCCCCAAATCCTAAAAGTCCTGACAGGTGCCCAACTTGCCAAGAGGATTTTACCCCAAATAGAGACTAAGTTCTGAGAGACACAGGATCCCTAGAATACGTGCAGATGGGAACCTCAGCACAGGATGCAAGAGGAGCCCATCCTACATACCTAACCCTCTTTTTGTTTCTCTTCTTAGTAACCCCTTACAAGACACCCCGATTGAAACCTGCACTAATATGGTCATGAAAAGATGCCATTATGTCATTCTGTTAGCCAAGATGGTGCGTACGGACCCAATCCCTTTATCAAGATCAGATGTTCCAAGACTGATTAGCCTCCCAAGAAGTATTTCATACTAGGGGACTGACTTATGGACAGTGTATCCCAATGGTCTCTACTTGGTCTTTCTTTCCTGACCAGCATGTTCTTGTTGTCCTTAACTTCCCTCACCAGATGAAGCACATCTGTTATCTTGGCTTCCCTGATTTTGTCTCTGCAAGTCCTTGCTGTTTCCTGCAATGTTCCCTCAGTGACCTGCCTGCCCCACCATTGTCTGAGTTTTCTTTTTGATTTTGAGGAAGCCTGGAAGTGCCTGTAACAGGGAACCCCTGCCCCTGTTACTAGGATGGCCAGAAAAAGTAGGAAACCGAGGGACTAGGAAGAGCAGCAAGGAGCAGGGACTCAAGTGGACTGAGCCAGGGACTAAAAAGTTTAGATGGCTAATGAAGCAATTAGTTGCAGCTAGTCCCTGGGGAGCAGAAGATCCAGCCATGTGACCTGAAGGAGGCTGGGCTGAGGGATATGCACTGGGCTCTGAGCATATAAAGGCAGCAGCCCCTTCCTGCAGCAAGGAGTGGAGGTCTTGGAAGAGAGGGGCTGCTGGGAGTGAGCAGACAGGTGCCCAAGCCCCCCAGGAGAGCTGGGGAGAAGGCTCCTACAGAAGTAGGGCCTGCAGGTAGCATTTACTCTAAGGGGGGACATTATTTGTGTTATGAAGCAGCTGGCTTGTGTTTTTGTTCTGTTTGAACTTAATACAGGAGGACTGGGTTGTGGCAACAGGGGTAGAGGAAGCCATGAACAGGGGTGTCAGGGTGCACTCCGCTGCTACAGCCCCAAACCAGAGAGATGGAGACTGGCATAGTGGGGCTGAGCCCCCAGGAGGGGTTGCCGTCAAGTCAGGGCTGATACCCAGGAGCTGAGGCGCTAATCAGTAGACCAAAGCAGAGGACACAGCCGGAGAGGAAAAAGGGTCCAGGCCACAACAGCCAAAGCCCTGACAAGCCCTCAGAAGCCTACAGGAACACACCCTTAAAGAGAAAGTGCTTAAGGGGGGCAAAGGTCTCAAGTGGGGGCTGGCCCAGCTGAACAGGTCAGGTTTGTCCCACTAAACCTCTAATACCAAATACATCAGGGTTTTCTTTACAGGTGGTGACTTCTGGCTCACCCTCTTCATTCCCTATATTCCTTGCATATAGAATCATTGAAAATGAAGGTTGGAAGGGACCTCAGGAGGTCACAAGGTTACTAATGGCCCCAAGGACCTCTTCCCCCCCCCCCCCAAAAAAAAAAATGAAAACAAAACAAAAAACCCCAAGCAACCTTAAGTTGCAGTAGGGGAGACACATGGGAAGAGAACTGGGACTGGGAAGAAGTCAGCAGGTGGGGTGGACACCTACTGGTCCTACAGTACCTTGTCCAGCCACATTGCTCCGTTGCCATTCTTGTCCTACTTTCATCATATTGGAAGCTCAAAAATTAGGTATTCTATTCCTGTGCTCTTTAGATGCTTCCAGTCCTCCTGGGCCCCTTTCTCTTTCACTCTGTCCTCTGATGGCAATGTGCCTACTATTTCCCTGAGTCTGGTCAGAGCCATCCTTTTGAAATCCAGTGTCTTAGTTCTGCTGACCTCCCTCCTGCTTTCCCTGAACCTGTCACATCCT
The DNA here is from genome assembly GCF_000455745.1 of Alligator sinensis. NCBI lineage: Eukaryota > Metazoa > Chordata > Crocodylia > Alligatoridae > Alligator > Alligator sinensis. The sequence goes on from NW_005842711.1 coordinate 641,513, forward strand.
GATCACTTCTTGCCAAGTTTCCCATCCCCAGCATGTCTTCCCCAAATCCAAGACAGATGATCCCATGGTTGTATCCTCTACACAAGTTGGTGATTTGCTTGGTGTCATGACCCAATGATTGTGTGTGTGCTTCGGCACTGCAGAATTATTTCCCGCCACATGGAGCTTTCTTTGCACCGTGCAATTCTCAGCTGCAGAGAGAAAACCCTGGTGCAAAGGAGTTCCTGCCACCTATATGTAAATTCGTACCCCATTATTGGCTGTTTTTAAATTATTCCCACGTGGCAGCCAGAGCTTGGCTTTTTCGTTGTATAAGAAGTTTGAGCAGTTTCCGCCCAAATTGTAGAGGACTCCACAACCATCTCGTGGGGACTCTGAGCACGCGGCAGAGTAATAGAAACTTTGTGTGTGTCTCAGAGGAGTTCGACGGCCTGATCAACCACCAACCTCTTCCCATCTCGTTCGTTAAATTCTTCTTAAGACATATCTACGGTTTTCTGCGCGCTCGTCAAGGGTATCCAGAGCTCTGTCATGTTTGTTTTGCAGAGCCTAGCAAACTCCGCTCGTGTGTCTTCGGTGGAGCCTAGCAAACTCCACTTGTGTTTGTCTGTAACTGCAACTCAAGAAAGTTTTTCCTGCCTGCACCGCAACCACCTACGGTGTAAGAAAAACAATCTTTAATTAACGGCTACGAGTCCGTGCCTAATTCTAGTCCGTCGTGCAAAAGTACCCGCCCTACCGTTGCGGGCTCCTGGCCACAGCCCGCCTTGCGCCCCCGAAAGCCTCGGACCGCTCCCAGCCCGCACACTTGGCATTTTGCTTTTGGCTGTATTCTTCTTCCAGCCAAAGGTTAACAACCCCCATCAGTACCATCTCATAATTTTGGGGGGAACTTTATCATCCCCTTGAAGAGTGCTTCATCCACTTCTCCTTTCTGATGTAATGGTCTATAACAGACCCCCACCATAATACTGTATTCTTATCCCTTTACCTTCACCCAAATGCTCTCAGATCTGCTACCTTCTTTCTGGACCAGAGAACAGGTGTCCAGTTTTCACAAAGAATGCAGTACTGCATTCTCTCTCCCAAATCTGTCTTCAGAAGCAGAAAATTTTCATTGTTGTTTTTCCAGACATGGGATTTGTCCCACTAAGCCTCTAATACCAAATACATCAGGGTTTTCTGTACAAGTGGTGACTTCTGGCTCACCCTCTTCATTCCCTATATTCCTTGCATACAGAATCATTGAAAATGAAGGTTGGAAGGGACCTCAGGAGGTCATCTAATCCAACCTCCTGCTCAAAGCAGGACCAGCCCCAGCTATAGCATCTCAGCCATAGGTGTACATGCATCTAAAGTACTCATTTCAACCTAGTTTCTTTCTTGCATCCCTTTCTGCTGTCCTGAGGCTCTCTAGACTTTCCCTGGAATTAAGCTGCTGCTTCTGGCCTTCTTCCATCTGGATTGTATGCCTTGTGGCTGGAGGGATTTCTTCACCATCTCCTGTGGAACATACTTTAAAGCCCTTCTCACTAGGTTAGTCAGACAATGCTCTGTCCAGTCCTTGTCAAACGGATTCCATCTCTCAAGAGCAATCCTTCCCCCTAGAATACATGACCACTGCTGAAGGCTCCACAGTCTTCACCTCAGCAGCACCTTCTCAGCCACACGTTTACCTCTGTATGTGATGGTAGCTACCTGGACCCTTGCTTTCAACAGGGACTCATGTCCCCTGGCATTTATCCCTTCTGTTGGTTTGCCTGACCATCCAGCTTCCAGCAGATAAAGTACTTGTGGTCAAACCTACAGCAGTGAGTATTAGGGTGACAGTATTTGGATCTTGAGGAGCACTGAATTTGCAGCTGAGTACAAGGCTTTAACCTGTGGCCAGCAAAGCTGCTAACCACAAGGCAGAATGATATATTAAAAGTAACGTTGCAAGACACTTAGGCAAGCATATTCTTAAGAATATAATAGTGCTGTAAAATATATAGCTCATTATGTATCGTTAGGCAGTAAAGCAGATTTTGCTTATGAATGCTTATGCTAAGCCAGCCATTTGCTTATGCTAAGTAACCATCTTAACTGTGTCAACCATTTTCAAGTGAGTCTGTGTGCTGTGAATGAGGTGAAGCCTTAGGAAAGTGGAAGATGGTACAATATGGGACTGAAAAACAGACTGGAATATGAAAGACAACACATAACTGGTAACCAAACCCAAGATAAACATATGCGAAAAGGTGAATGGTGATTGGTGAAGAAGCTTCTAGGTTTTGGTCAAAGTCTGCCCATTGACCAAAGAAGTGGAGTCAAGGTCTTAGACATGCTCTCATAGCAAAAAGACATTTAAATGAGTGAAATACATAGGCAATTCCATGCTAATGAAGTAAACAGTAAACAGAGGCAGAGCTTGAGGTAGGAGGAGATATGGGTGGAACAAAGGAGGGGCAAAGGTGGAGTAAATGTTAATGAGCATGAACCAAGGTGTATAAATGTGGAAGAAAACTAATGTTCATGGCAGGTCCCTGGTTTGTTGAGTTTTTGGGACCTTTGCCCGAAGCTGTCTCCGTTCTGAATAAAGCTGTTGCGAGCAATGTGTGCTGGTGTTTGCTCCCTACTTGCTCTGGCTAATTAGTAACAGGATCCATGAGCAATTGGATTGTTGTCTCCCTAGTCGCTGGGTGCCGCATGGAGTCGGGGTCTAACAGTGAGGTGTGAAAAAGTGTTCCTGAGAGTTGTGACGGGGAGAAAGTCATACTCACAGATCCCCTGTACAAGTGAGGGAAGAAAGGGCCTGTGTGGTGTGACAGTTTGGCCCTGGAGTGAGGTTGGGGTTTTGTAATGACAGTAGGAACCAAAGTTCTCAGAGTGGGTTGTTGGGGAGACAAGAGAAGGCTGGAGAGGAATGGAGATGCAGATAGAGAGAACCATGTGGGCTAAGCCAATCCCTTGTATCTCTCTGTACATTGAACTTAATTAAGCAGATGACAGTTACAATACATGTCTAGCATTGTACTAGGTGTGTGCATCACAAACATTACATGGTGTCAGGAATGAAATGGAGAGTATTGGAAGACTGAGAGAGTGGATCAGCTGACGCCTCCAGGAATGTTCATGTTTGAAGGACATGCATCAGAGAACTGGAAAAGCCTTTGAACTGGCTGGCATTGCAAACAGTGCAGATGAGAAAGCTGAAAGGCTACAAACAACATTGCTGTCATCCTCCTTGACCTCATAAGGACGCTCAGTTTCTCCTGGGTGAGTTGCTGCTCTCCTGGGAGAAGCCCTGAGTGTACAGATTCATAGATTCATAGATTGTAGAGTCGGAAGGGACCACAGTGGATCATCGTGTCCGACTCCCTGCCCCTGGCAGGAAAGAGGACCAAGGTCAGATGACCCCAGCCAGGTGACTATCTAGCCTCCTCTTGAAGACCTCCAAGCTAGGTGATAGCACCACCTCTCTTGGAAGCCCATTCCAGATCCTGGCCACCTTTACTGTGAAAATTTCTTCTGAATATCTAACCTAAATCCACTCTCAACTAGTTTACACCCGTTATTCCTAGTCACTCCCTGGGGCGCCTTAGTAAACAGCGCTTCCCTTATTCCCATTGACCTCCCCTAATAAATTTATAGGCAGCCACAAGATCCCCCACTCAGCCATCTCTTGTGAAGGCTGAAGAGATTCAGCTCTCTCAACCTCCCCCTGTAGGGTCTATCACGAAGGCCACTAATCATGCGAGTGGCCCTCCTCTAGACCCTCTCGAGATTAACCGCGTCCTTCTTGAAGTGCGGCACCCAAAACTGGACACAGTACTCCAACTGCAGCCTGACCAGTGCTGCATAGAGGGGGAGCATCACCTCCTTTGATCTATTAGTCATGCACCTGCTAATGCACGACAAGGTGCGATTGGCCTCATTACACTGACAGCTCATGTTCATCTTGGAGTCCATTATGACTCCAAGATCCCTCTCTGCCTCTGAGCTGCTGAGAAGGACACTCCCCAACCTATAGGTGTGCTGGGGGTTCCTCCTTCCCAGGTGGAGTACCTTACATTTATTTTTATTAAATTGCATCCTATTTCTCTCTGCCCATTGATCCAACCTGTCCAGATCAGCCTGAATCTGCTCTCTGCCCTCCGGTGTACTAACTTTGCCCCATAACTTGGTATCATCAGCGAACTTGGAGAGGGTGCTCTCCACGCCCTCGTCCAAATCGCTGATGAAGATATTGAATAATATCGGTCTGAGGACCGAATCCTGCGGGACCCCACTGCCCACCTCCCTCCAGGCCGAGAAGGAACCATGCACCACCACTCTCTGGGTGCGGTCCCTAAGCCAATTGGCCACCCACCTGACCGTGTAGGCATCCACTCCACAGTCTGCTAGCTTCCCAATGAGGATAGGGTGCGAAACTGTGTCAAAGGTACAGTTCAGGCTTGTCGATGTTCAGGCTTTTTCTCCTAAAGTTAAAATGGCCAATTCAGGAGAAAAATAACGTGGGAACAACCGGGATTAAATCTCTCCCAGAACAGTGTTTCTCCTGGGACAGTGAATATCTGTTCATGCCATGGCTATTCTCAGAAAAAAACATCAATCCTTCACTAGGGCACAGAACATGCTTACCCCTTCACAGTTCCCAATGTGCTGCAAGGAAACACAGGCTGATCAAGGGTAGCCTGGATCAAGCAATTTGTGCTGCTGCATCTGTCACCAGGTAGACTAAGAGAGCCTTTAGAGCACTGGGATGTGTGCACAAGGGTACTGCCTGGCTGAACAATGTCAACACTGAAAGGTCTCCACTGTTCAGGCCCTCAACATTCAAATGTCTATACACATAGCTCTGGGTTAGTTTCTCTACCAGGAGAACAAACCCGGAAGAATTCTACCAGATTATTTGAATGTGTGTACACAGCTCTTATTCTATGATTGTGCTCTCGGTTAAAGGAACTCGATCAACACCAAAAAAGTAGGAGAGATTTTAAATCATATTCAAAGCAAAGAAAGGAGTAGAGCATGCATGCCATGAAGCCACCCTGGAACATAGAATCACTGGGATGTAGGGCTGGAAGAGACCTCAAGAGATGACATCTAGCACAGTTCCCTGCTCTAAGCAGGATCATTGCTGCCCAAACCATTGCATAAAAGTGTTTTCTAACCTGTTCCTAGAACTCCATAGGCAACCCTGTTGCACAGCTACAAGTCACATTGTCCAAGGATACCAGGAGCACCCAAACAACACCAACACGAACAACAGAACAGCATTGCTGACATTTCAAATGGTAGATATTGACTTCCATTTGGGGCTTACAAGCTGTGACACACTTGAATTTAGTGCAAAGAGGCAGTTTGGTAAAGAATGAAAGCAAAGGTGACTAGGATATACTTGTAGACTACAAGGATGCATTTGATTGCTTTGGGTGCTTGCAAGCTGAACACATCATAAAAATAAAGTTTCACATATGCCTGTGGCTCAGACACCTGGTAAAATCCCCATGGTATTAAGGGATAAAGTCAAAACATGATGTTGTATGGCCTACTCTCAAGTGATAGCAAAAGTGAAAGAACCTTCAAATTGGGCCAATTCTGTTGTGATTGTAGATAAACCAGGGAGAGGTGAAACTTGTGCTTGGAATCAAGAGACTGGAACAAAGCAGTTAGAAGGGAACAGTTCCAATTGCCTACTGCAGAAGAAAGAACCAGCAAGTTAGCAAAAACCACAGTCCTCTCATCTTAGATGCCACTCATGGATTTTGGCTAGTGTAGCTGGATGACAGAAGCTCAAGACTGTGAACAGTCAGTGCATTGTTTGTAAGAAACAGATTTGCCAGGCTTCCTTTTGGCATTTGCCCTGTTCCTGAAGTGTATCAAAGTTTTGAGGAGACCATCAGCTGCTGTGTTAAATTGCTCAACACTTCCAGGTGTTGAAGCTATTGTAGAGAAGCCAAAGGAGCATACTGCTGCTGCCAGTAGAAAGGCTGTTACCCCTGAAGTGGACTGCATGAGACAGTTCACGGTCCGACCCAAATACTTACAGGAATATGTCATTTAGGTGGGAGGAGTGTTGTGTATTGAGTGTCTACGTGCATGTTCTGTACTCCATCAGTAGAGCCTGAACTGCATTAGCTTGTGTTGCTGTTTGCTCTTCTGTGTTTTTAGTGCTAAGTGTAGCTAGTTGCTGTTAATAAAGGTGGTTCCCCTGTTATTCCCTTCATGATGTCTCCAGAACAAGAATCCCACAGACACACAAAAGTGGAGGACCCAGTTTGTAGAAACTGGGGGCACGGGTGCCCTCTCTTCCCCTCTCCTCCTTTCCCTGCCTGCAAGTAGCTCTTACCCATTGAGATTGGAGTGGCAGAATAGACCTGGGCATCCAGGAGGGCTGCATATGGAGTTTCTTTCAGTACCAACCTTATATTTGCCTAGCTGCCCAGCTGGTACCCCATAGAACAGGGGGTCTCCTGGGCACTTTGCATCCCCTGGCTGCAGCTCATCAGCTGCTCAGTCAGAGGGAGGGGGGTGCAGGGCTTAGGGGCTCTGTGGGCCAGGCACACCCCATCTGGCCTCCCAGAGCAAAATACAGGGTGGTCCTGGCATGTGAGAGGAGGATGCATAAGAGAAAGAGAAAGGAGGACTCTTTGCTTTACTTCTGGGGAGATTCCCTACATGTCAATATGGATCCCTAGCCGGCCTGTCAGGGGAGGGGCAGCCTCACACCCCTGCCCTCACCTGTGCCATGGTAGAGGGGCATCTCTCCTCCCCCTGGCCTGCAAATCATATGATACCTTGCATCCTGGCTGCAGAGACCCACCACCCAGGCCAAGAGAGTGCACACGTGATCTCTGCCTCCAGCCTGGTGCATGCCATGGTGCAGGGCTCACAGGTCTGCACGTGCTTGGGGTGTACAGTGTGGGAGCTGAGGTAGGAGCAGCCAGACCTCCCCTGCAGGGTGTAAAAGCAGTGCCATGGGTGTAACCTTGGGCCTCCTCAAGCTGGTTGTAGCTGAAGAAGAGGTGGAGCCAGGCAGGGCTGGAAGGGGATAAGGAGTGTCACCTGGCCAAGTTAAAAACTGTCTCCATCTCTGGCTTGTGTGCAAAAGGTGCCAGACTGCAGCCAGAGGTAGGCTGGGCTGGAGGGGGATACTGTGTGATGGGGGAGCAGGGCAGGGGCCATGGCAGCCAGATGAGGGTGGCTGAGGATTGAAGGTGGGGGACAGGGAGCCCCAGGGCTATGGGGTGCCCATGGTGCCTGCCATTCAGCTCTTGTGACAGGCCCCAGTTGCTGGCTCTTTCCATGCTCACCCCCTCCACCCCTCAGCAGAACTTGCCTGTCTCATCCATGTCCTGGGCATGACGAGTGGGTCTGTGGACTGTGGTCTGATTTTGCTGCCTGGTTCTTCAAGGCTGGGCTGAGTCCCAAGAAAACCCTGGCGCTGAGCAGTGACTGCAGGGGATGTCTGACACATGTGCAAACCCCTTCCTTACATGTTGCCAGCTGTGGCGATGGAAAACCTGTCTGTGGCACTACGGGACAGTTTCCAGCTTTGCAGCTACTTAAAGGCACATGTGGAAGCCTGGGTGGGGAGGGGGGAGTGGCATTTCTCTTTGCCCTGTGCTCATACCCTGGCTGCATGCTCCGTGCCATAGGTGAGGGCTGTTCCTAGAATGTATAAGAGCAGGTCAGACCCCTGCTTGTGCGGGTTGGGGCAGACAGGGAAGATCCTGCCTTAAGTAGGGCATTGGACTGATGTGACCTCACCGTTGGCCTGTGAGTGAGGCCCCAGGGTGTACCCCCTGGCAGAGGCAGGTGAAGCATGCCCAGGCTGGTGGCAGAATCACAGAGATGGGGTGAGGCCTTGGGATGTATCCCCTCGGAGCAGGTGCCCCCTTGCAGTCTCTGTGGGGAGCTCCTGGGTGATGCACCCTGGGACACACTGGGTTGGAGACGGAGCAGGCCACAGCGATGAGTCCCTGGTTACCACCTTCCAGCTGAGATTGGCTTTGGGACAAAGTGTGTGCCCTTCCCATGTCAGTCAGTGCCATGTTCCCTTTGCTCCTGGCTGGAGCTGATCCAGGTCTGGCATCTGCCCATCCACACCCTGCTGCAGTGTCCATGGGCACTGAGAGCGCCAGCTGCAGCCGCCTCTATCCCACGTGGCAGCAGAGCTTGAATGTCACTGTCATGGCTTCCCCGGGGTCTCTCAGTGTTCCTGGTGCAGCAAGTGCCGACTGTTGTAGTAAGTTTAGTTAAGGGGTGGAAGAATGAAAATGAAATGATCAATGAAATTATTCCAGTCTCAAATCCTAATTTATTAAACATATAAGCAATACCAATATTTAGTCAAGCCTTTAAATACAACACACAACTTCTAAGCAAGCCCTAACAGTCATTATAGATATTCTTACGCAAGCCTTCCAATGGATGCAGTGATTTCAGCTGGCCAAGTGTCTGTAATGGCACTGTGGTTCGAGTAGTTGTTATTTCTTTTCTTGCCTATCGCTTTTCCTCAACTTTAAGTTTTTTCTAGATTTTAATACACTTTTTTTACAGCTGTCTTCTATATGAGCCATATAGAGTTATGTCATAAATATTCACCAATTACCTTTTACAGTGGATGTCTTCTTGCCAGGCTGCTGTCTGCATCCTATGGTCTTGGACAGTTAAACCACATCCTCTTTTAACTGTGTCTATTATTGCATAATGTCAGGCCAACACCATCTGCTTAGCATACATGCACTGTAGTCACTAACATTTACTATCATACTAATAATACTATCAACTTTAAACTATCAAAATGAAAACAATAGGGTGCAACATTAAGTATCCCCATGGTGGATGGAAACTATGGTGAACAGAGTCCCTCAAAGGAGAATGGTAAAGTACCCAGTGAACTTTGGGACCCATCAAACTCCTGTTAGGTGTTAAATGATCAGAGCAGAACACACGCAACAGAGCCAGAGATGACCTCCCTTGTTGGTGCAGACTGACAGCTGTCCAAACAGCAAGGGAACTTTGAGGGCTGATTAAAATCATATTAGGTGTTAAATGCTCAGAGCAGAACACACCCAACAGGGACAAAGCTCACCTTCCCTGTTATTGTAAAGACTGAGAGCTGGACAGCTATCTGGACAGGAAGGGAACTTTGGGAACACATTGACCTCCGATTAGGTATTAAATGCTCAAATCAGAAGCCTTCAACAACATGCTTCACTGTGTGTTATTTCTATAATAGCGCTGAGGGGGTCAGGGTACACCACGCACCACATTACCCCTGATAATGGAGAAGGGAGTACATAGAGCAGGCACTGATTGATCTCCAAAAGAGACTGGGATTACCCTGATCTTCAACCCCCCCAGCACACCCTAGGACATCCACCTCACCAAGTGGAAATAGGAGACAACAAAGAAAAAACAATCTTTGAATTGTTTATTTAAGGAAGTAAGAAAAAGAGGTCAGCAAAAGATTGATTCATGTCGGGCTTTTCAGCTACACCTGGTGTCCTAAAACATTCATTACACACAAATACCTGCAAATTGTAGTGATACCTGGTACACAAAGGGGCTCACTGCCCAAAAATGTTAGCGATACCCTGGTGACAAAGGGGCTCACTACATGTCATTCAGTAAATTACCAAGTACACTGACAGATTTATGGCTGCATCGTTGCAAGTCGCAACGTAGCAAGCTAAACTACATCAAGATGTGGTTTAGTTTGTCATTTAAACCACCCAAAACTTGTGTACATGTGTACAAAGTGTGATTCCATTAAGCCACAAAAAAGGGAATTTTCATCATGTGTACATGGCATCATCATCAGGTGTACAAGTGCCCCAGTATAACAGTGCCTCCCACCACTGGTGTTCTTCTGCTTGTTTGACTTTTTAAAATCATAGAAAATTAGCATTGGAAAGGACCTCAGGAGGTCATCCAGTCCAACCCTCTGCTCAAAGCAGGACCATCCCGTCTAGACCATCCCAGCCAAGGCTTTGTCTACCTGGGTCTTAAAAACCTCCAAGAATGGAGATTCCACCACCTCTCTGGGTAATCCATTCCAGGGCTTTACTACACGCTGAGTGAGAGAGTTTTTCCTAATATCTAACCTAAACTTCCCTTGCTGCAACTGGAGGCCATTGCTCCTTGTTCTGTCATCTGTAACCACTGAGAAAAGTCTAGCTCCATCCTCACTGGACCCCTACTTCAGGTAGTTGAAGGTTACTATTAAATCTCCTCTCATCTTCTCTTCTCCAGACTAAATAAGCTCTGTCTACCAGCTGCCACCTAGACATCAAGCCATTGATTACTATGCTTTAAGCCCAATGATCCTGCCAGTTTTCTATCCACCTTACAGTCCATTCATCCAACCCAGACTTGCTTAGCTTGCTTACAAGAACGTTGTGCAAGACCATATCAAATTCAAGCATCTACTGCTCTCCCCGCATTCACAGAGCTAGTGAATGCCTTCATCATAGAAGGCAATCAGGTTGGTCACGCATGGCTTGCCTTTGGTGAATCCATGCTGAAATACTTCTGTGATCCCCAGGATGGCAGCAGCAAGAGAAGTGGGGGATCAGAGGGGAATCCCCCAGAGTTGTGCCCAGGCAGCAGATGAAACATGCTGTGAGCACACCTACATGTGTGCCAGAATGTGTAGTTGTTACTGTGCAGCAAGTACTAAATGACTGCACAGTAACCAGCATTACTGAGCAGTCCCAATGCTGCACAGGTTTTTTTCCCATGCTACTGCACAGTAGCATCGACATCATGGTTTATGCCTGCTGATGCTACACTGTCATAGCAACAAGCTATGGTGACATAGCTCATCCCTATGGTGATGTAGTATCTTGTGTAGCTGTGCCCTGTGGGCTGCAAACTGGGTGAGCCCAGTTCTATACAGGAAGATGTTGAATCAGCCCTTCCTGTTGGGGAGAGGCTGCCAAAGCCACAAGTAATTGTTGATGAGATTCAGTAGTTTGTTGGGTGTAGGCTGCATAAATCTTGGAGGGGGTTCAGGAGGGGCAGGGGTGGGGCAGGGCTTGGAAGAGTATGAGGCAACCTTGCAATAGAGTCTGGGGAGAGCCATCTCTGGCTCAGGTGCAGAAGGAGCTGGTCTATAGCCACGGTAGGCTGGGCTGGAGCGGGCTACAAGGGGAATTATGGCAGCTGGGGATGGCAGTTGGGGGCTTGGGGTTGGGGGAAAGGGTGTAGGAGAGGAGGCCCCAGGGCTTGGCAGCATCCTGGGTGGATGGGCTGATCCCTGGGAGGCTGGAGGAGCAGAGATCTGCCAAACCCCAGTGAGAGAAGAGGGTGGCAGAGCTCATGGAAGCAGTCACTGAGCTGGGTGTGCCACTGCTTCTTGTCTCTGGGGAAACAAACGTCCACACTTGTTTGGACGTGGCCCATGGGTCCCGTCTGAGAGACCTTGAAGAAACTTGGAGGGCCACTGAGAGACTGTAGTTTACACAGAGAATGGCTGGTGGTGGCAGACCCAAGCCCCGGCATTCTGGTTGGTCTGGAAAAAGACCGCATACTACCCAATGGTTTGCATTGCTTACTGTTTATGCTGATTACTGCAGGGAAGGAGTTTGCCTTGCGGAAGCAGAGACAATGAAAAAGGACTGCAAGCAAACAAACTATTCAAGCTAAGCAAATCCCCAACCTGCTACATGTGGTGGAGAATGAGGGCATCTGTATTTTAAAGTTAACTCCAGCAGCAGTTTCAAAGAGAGGATTGGAAGTGACAGGTGGCACGTCTATATGTGCAATTAATTTGAAGTAATAAACTCTAGAGTTTATTGCTCTGGAGTTTATTGCTCCTGGACATGCTGTTTGAACGTGTATCTGGGACTGCAGCACTTTGAGCAGTCTGGAGTAACCCCAGCTGGCAGGAGGCCCAGGGTGTCATCCTACCAGCCTGGGCCACAAGGGTGCTCCAGCGAGGGGCTAGCTGGCAGGCCAACCAGCCCCATCAGCATCTACACATGCACTACTGCAGAGTAAAAACCTCCGTAGCAGGACAATACTTGTATTTACAAGTACTATCCTGCTGTAGACTTAGGCCATGTGTAGATGAAACGAGGGGCACGTGTGCACGACACTTTAAAGCAGGTTAAATGCTTTTGCACTGCATTAATGGTGTTGGTGTTTGCACACATCAGCAGCATTTTGCGTAGTAATTCCAGCCGCTGTAGCATATTTGGTGGCATAGTGCACCTTAAATGAGTTTGGGTGCAGCAAACTAAAACTCTTCTGAGGAGTTTGCTGCCTTACAGCTGTGGAATGAAACACCAGGCCCCGTGCAGCTCAGGGACTCTACAAGAAGCCTATGCAGGCAGCCTGAAAGCAACCCGGAAAGACAGGTTCTGCCCAAGGAGAAAAAAAAAAAAAGCAGTGAGCCTGATCTCTCCCCCCCACCCCCCGGAGTCTGCCTGCCTGCCTGCCTGCCTGAGCTGTGTGGAAGCCTGGTACTTTCCTCTGCAGCTGCGGTGCCCCCTGGGACCACCTAAGCCAGGTGCCTGCAGGTGGGTGCCACCTGGGAGGAGCTGCCGCTACTGTGAAGGGAAGCACCAGCCCCACTCCCTGCAACTCAGGGACTGCTCTGCCTGCCAGCAGCTTGCCTTCCACTCCCCGCTGCCGGAGAGACAGGTAAGTTCAGGTGTATGCACATCACGGGGGTTTAAAGGGCCCTAAATTGAAGCAGTGTTTTTAAAAACCCATCGCTTCAATTTAGGGTCCCTGTTTCATCTACACATACCCTTAATTAGATTACTCTGGCCTAACAGGGGTACACATGTAGATGTGCTACATTTACTGCAGAGCTAATTAGTCTACTCCAAATTAAATGTCTTGTATAAACACGCTGAGGGTGAAGTGAATTCTAGCAGCAGGGGAAGTAACTGGGCAGGGTCACTGGTGAGCAGAGCTGGCATAAGAACCTAGCCTTGGCTTTTCAAGGGATAGTGTGGGGGTGTCCCCATAGCCTCAAAGAAAGATGGAGCCAGCAGTACCATCCCTGACACAGCTCCAGGCTGAAATGAGCACCCTAAATAAAGTGGTCTGCGAGCAGGCTCAGATGAGCCATGACCTGTTGAAGCAGGTGCTAGATAGTACTGAAAATTGATCAAGCCATCAGACTTTCAAAAAGGCAAAGTTTCACAAAGGAGTTCCAAAAACCTGGGGAGACATGCAACAGAAATTGTTGGATCAACTATCTGCCTTAGCTTTGAAAGTGAAGGACAGGAAAGGCCAGTACAGAGGCTGATGCCCTCAAATGGCTAAGACACCTGGTGCTAACATCTCAGCTCTTCTCAGATGAGATCCTTGGGGAGGCAGCACATGTGCAATGGGAGCTCACTGCTGAACAAGTGGAGGCAGAAATGACATCATTGAGGCAATGCCTGCAGACAAGGGAGAACTAAGATGCCTAATTACTGCCAAGGTGGAGAGAGGTAAAGAGCTGAAACAACTGATGCTCACAGATAAAAGAAAAGTAAGAAATGAGAGGAGAAGCTGGCAGCATTGAGAAAGGAGGTAGCTGATGCCATATCTTGTTCCACAGAGAAGAGTTACAGGACAGGAACTGAGGTGCTGCAAGCTTGAACAAAAGAGAAAACCAGGAGAAATCCATAGATGCCTTAAAGCAGCAATTGAAAAATCAGGAGACGTGCCAGAGAGAACTCAGCCAAGAAGCCTGGAACTGGCAGGACAAGTATATTCAGACTGAGCAGCTTCTGGCATCAGTACAGGAGGAACTTGCTAGCACTCAGGCCCTAGTAAAAGAGCTAATGCCACTGGGCTACATGTACCAACATCACAGGGATGAACTGGTGGTCATGAAGAACAAGTGCCAGCAAGAACAGAAATGGAGGCAGAAGGATGTCAGTGTCCTACTGGACCAACTTACCAGGCTCCAGGAAGATAATACCAAGCTGGCAGAAGAAAACTGGGTGCTTATTGAAAACTCAAATCTTAAGCAACAAGAGTTCAAGGCAAGGCTCAACCAAGTAAGGAGACATGCCCATGACCTGAAGCACTTGAGGCTAGAATACGGAAAAGTAGTTGAAAGAGACAGCAGAGTGACTCAACAGGTGGAGAACTGAAACCTGAAAGAAAGTCTGGAGAAAGAGCCTTGATACAACCGCACCCTTGAGGGAGTGTTGTGGAAAACACAAGCGACTGGGGTGAAGTTTGCCATAGCATTCTTGGAGGTAGCCCAAGGGGACACAGGGGGTCAGAGGAGCCCTGCCTCTGGTGCAGGCACAGCAAGAAGGGCCTCTGAAGGGTAAGCACGTCCTACTGACCATGTCTGCCACAAGCCAGAAGTGGGGAGAGGCAAGAGTTGTGGGGGTTGGAGCAGAGGGGAGGAAACCCCCAGGGAAACATGAAAGGGGCCAGCCAAGTCCATCCTATGAAGCCTGAAATGAGTCTAAGCCCGCATCCAAGTACAGGGACTCAAGCCCAGAGATTGGATGACCGAACCCTGGATCCAAAAGAGAGAAAACCCCAGAGGCAAGAGGGATGATATCAAGTGAAGGGGTTGCGGACACAGGGTAGGGCCATGCTGTGGGATTGAAATGTGGACTCCTCCCATTGGCATGGGACTTCTTGGGGAGGAATGAAAGATTGGGGCAAAAACACTCACAGGAATCAAGGCCAGAAGACCTGAGGGTTGGCCAACCTGACTCTCCTGTGTTAGTAAGCAATTTATGCTTCCGGCTTGGCTGGAGGAAGCTGAAGCAAGTGTTCCAGATGGCTGGGATTGTGAGCTTCAAACACCCCAGTGAAGCCGTGCAGGCAATAGCCACATTGGATGGGCAGGTACTGTGTGGCTGACCCAAGTGGGTAAAACGGGACAGAGATAGATGGTCCCTTATAGTGACAATCAAGTGGAGGTTCATGCGGGGCCACAAGTGCTTCAGGGCATAAGGAACCATGAGGCAGGATCTGGGCCAGGGGTGACTGGTGCCTCCTGAGTCTGGGGGGGCACAATTTTTGGGCAGGCCTGGGGGCAAGCCAAAAGCACCATATCCACACCTATACTTCTGTGCCGTGGCTTAGTGCCCCGCCCCCCTCCCCCTAGCCCTCCCAACATGCTGCTGGCCCACGAAAAAAATCTGCCCCATCCTGAGAGGTGCCGAGTCAGGGGCCAATCTCAGGGGGGATGCAGGCCAACCACCCCCCCCGCCACTGTACCTCCCCCACCAGTTGCCTGTGATCCAGGCCAAGAGAAAGTCCTGGCGATGGCTGGGAACCACCTGGCCAAAAGAGGCGCAACTTGGAACCATATAGGGCCAGGGTCAGAGCCAGACAGGCCCTGCTGGCAGCAGAGTGGATTTCCAGAGCAGAAAGTATGCAGGTGGGCAACGGACTGATACTACCTGAGCCATCCTGGGAGCTGCGTGTGTGAAGCTGATCAAACTGGGACCAGAGAACAGGCACTGGAGCAGTTCCCTGGAGCTGCCCAAAGAGAATTAAGGGGAGCTGACAGGCTGGTTGAGGCAATGAACCAGAGCTGGGCTGAGTTTCTTAATCTGTGGGTTTATGTTCTGTTTATGCTGCTCTTTGTTAGAAAGTAAACTGTAACACTGGATGACGGGGTATAGGTATTGGGGGAGGTGCCAGAGAGGCACACAGCTTCCATTTGGAAGCTGGTCACCATGTGCTTGTGCAAAGATTCAAGGAGACGCATATTAACTTCTGAAGAGCTGCATGTGGCTCTGGAGCTGCAGGTTGGCCACCCCTGCTCTAGAGTGATATATCCTCTCCCTTTTTGTTAGTTTTAAATTTGTCACTTAAAAATTTCAGCAGATGCTCCCTAGTTCTAGTATTCTGAGACTGGGGAACAACAATTCCCTGTTGCCCTGGTCCGCACACTTCATGATTTTATAGGCCTTTATCATATCCCCCCCCCCGAGTCTTCTCCCTTACAAACTGAAGAGTTGAAGCCTTTCTAGTCTCTCTTGATCTGGCAACTGCTCCAGGCCTCTGATCATTTTACTTGCCCTTCTCTGAACCTTTTCTAATTCCACTACATCCTTTTTGGGATGCACAGGCCAAAACAGCACATGGTATTCAAAGGTGGGTGCACAATGGATTTGTATCGTAGTATGATGCTGTTCTCTATTTTGTTTTTAGTCCCTTTCTTACTGATGCCCTTAATAGCTTTCTGTGTGGTATGGTGCTGGGCTCTAGGGGACCCGGGGAGGGAGCTGAGCGCAGTCTGGGGCAATGTAGACCTGTTCTAGCATCCATCTAGGATGTAGGGGATGCCCAGTAATGCCTATTCTTTATCCACAGCCTGGGCTGTGCTGTCCCTCTCCCAGTTCCTGCTGGCTCCTGACAACTGGTGCAGATGTGCCACCTCCTGTACCACGTGGGCATTTTCCTCGTCTGCCTCCCAGTGGGGGCCATCTACCTGCTGTGGGTGCTGTGGCTGCTGGTGACCAAGGGACCATTGAAGACCTTCCACTGGAGGGTGCGGAAGACCCTCCCATCATGCCTCATGGGCACTGCCTATGGGAAGCACTGCTACCTGCGGCTTGAGGTGCATGTGGAGAGCATGGTGATGAATTGGGAGTGCAGCTGAGGCCTCTGTGCTCTCTGGCTATGCAGGCCACTATGGTGCTGTGGCTGGGTCTTGTGAGCCAGACTGGGGTAGGGGCCTCAAGGCAGAAGCCTCCAGCTTGAGACCCTTGCTGCACAGTCTGGACTGGAGGGAGGGGCTCAGTTTGGCCACAGTTCCTTCCCTGGGGTGAAGCCAGCCATGGGCATTGCTGCCTCTCCCAGCAAAGACAGTGTGGCTCACGGGAGGGCACCAGGGCCAGGTGGGGTGGGCACAAGGTGCATGGCATGACTACTCCTCTCTCTATCCTCCCTGCCTTGCAGAGCTCAAGGCTGCGCTTGCATTATGTCACAGCTGGTCCAGAGGAGGCCCCACTCATGCTGTTACTGCATGGGTTCCCGCAAAACTGGTAGGTCTGGCTGGCTGCTCCAGGCTGGGGTGGACAGGAGAGGGACATTGGGATGTGGTAGGGCACGAGGCTTTCCTCTTCTCTGTGAACACCCTTTCCTTCCAGGGACCCACAGAACGATGCTCCTTACATGCCAGGCACTGCAGGTGCTTGGAACAGAAAGGCAGCACCTGCCTCACAATGGAAGCGAGTGGTGGGGGCTGGAGGGGCCCAGTAGGGCTCATGTGAGGCAGGTGCAAGTGCTCTGGAGGGTGGAGAATGGCAGCCCCAGGGCAATGGGTGCAATGGAGACTTAGCCTATGTACAGTCTGAAGAGCCTGGGGAACCCAGTGAATGTGAGGGAGCGAGAGAGGGGGTAAGTCTCGTGTCATGGGCACACAGACAGCCACGCAGAGAAGGGAAGGGGGTCAGTGATGGGCAGGGAGGTTCTAGAACAAGGGGGAGACCCCACCTGTACTGGGCAGAGTATCTGGGGCTGACCCTGGCTCTAGGTCTGGCTGCCTGGGAGTTGGGCACAGAGAACCTTGTCTGGAAACAGCAGTCCAGCCCAGCCCGGCTGAGCTTCATGCAAGGCCTGGCCCAGCTCATACAGCTCTGGATCCTTTATACAGATGCTCCAAACTGGTTGTTTGAGCTGAGCTGTGAGCTCCTGCTGGGTGAGGCGATCAAACGATCAGTTGAAGGGGCATCTTGAGTCTCCCCACAGAAATCAGGTCCAGGGACTCCTGTAAGGGTTTAAAATATGGCCCACGGGTAGCATTGACCACATCAGGACACCCTTTACACCCAGACCATCCTCCCTCTCCACACTCTGACTCACATGTGTGTGTGCTGGCATGTGGCAGGTACTGCTGGCGGCACCAGCTGCAGGAGTTTCGGAAGCGGTTCCGGGTGGTGGCGCTGGACATGCGGGGATACAACGCCTCGGACGCCCCCAGCGGGGAGGAGAGCTACGAGATCCCGCTCTTGGTGGAGGATGTGCGGGAGGTCATCGAGATGCTGGGTACCAAGGACAAGCTGGGTGAGAACATGTTGCAGGGAGGGCACAAGACCTAGAGCAGCCCTGGCACTATGAAACATAGGATACCTGCCCAGGCCCCAACACTAGAACCTCTCCTTCAGTGAGGAATGGTGCCCATGGGAAGCAGCCAGCAACTGGCCCAGGCAGGATGTGTAACTGGTGACTGACGGGACTGGGGTGGAGTTAGGCCCTGGCTACCATGACTTCCTACCCATGGTTGCACTAGTCAGAGGGAGCAATACATTGTGGGATTGTAGCAAGAACATAAGAGCTGTATTTCCAGGATCAGACCCTAGGTCTGTCTGGGCCATGTTCTGTGTCACAAAGCAGCA
The DNA here is from genome assembly GCF_000455745.1 of Alligator sinensis. Classification (NCBI taxonomy): domain Eukaryota; kingdom Metazoa; phylum Chordata; order Crocodylia; family Alligatoridae; genus Alligator; species Alligator sinensis. The sequence goes on from NW_005842711.1 coordinate 659,830, forward strand.
GAGAACGGATGCTGAAAGGGAAAGTGAACTGGGTCTGACCACTGTTTTTTTCCACTGTTCCTATCTCACTTGCAGCCTCCAGCATTTAAGGTCTGGGAAGTTCTTATTCAGAGGCTGTACCCCTCACTCCTATGCTCAATGGCTCCTGATGCACCTTTCCTCTAACCATGGGTCCAATCCCTTTGTGAATCTGGCTGAACTCTCAGATTCCACCACATCTGGTGGCAACGAGTTCCACCCTTTAATTTCACACTGCGGGAAGAAGAACTTCCTTGTGTTAGTTTTAAACTTACTGCCTACTCATTTCGTCTTGTGACCTTTGGTTCTTGTCTGGTGAGAGTCAGTAAGAAATCCATAGTGACTTTCTCTTCGCCCTATAGTGTTTTGTAAACCCTTCTCATATTCCCCCTCTAGCATCTCTTTTCTAAACTGAATAGGCCTTGGGAGATTATAACTGTGCATTGTGGGATTGTAGTTGGAGGGCACCATCCTGGGTTATGTTTCCCTGAGTGCATAGAGGGACAAAGCCAGGGCTTGCTCTCTGCTGAGTGGCTCCAGCTAGCTTAGGGCATGTCACCCAGTCTGTCACCTGTCTAGTCTTTTGTAACACACATGTTAAGACCTAGTGGAGTGGGCCCTGTGTCCCACCACCCAACAGGGGCCATTTTGGTTCAACACTAGACTTGAGACCTAAGATCCGAGGGCTCAGCCTCCTGTATCACACCCAAACTTGTCACAGGTAAAGCAGGTGGACCACAGCAGCCAATGTCCTATTGCTTCAAGTATTGCTAAGATATGCTTGAGGGACCCAAGGAAGAGGGCCATGTCCCCATTACATGTCCATAGAGGAAGACAAAACCTGCACAGTCCTGATCCTGATCTGACCATGCAGTAAAATTCCTTTCTGACCCCAAATATGGTACTCAGTCTGGTGCTGGCCTGGTCCTGACACAGGGCAGGGGGCTGGACCTGATGATCTACAAGGTCCCTTCCGACCCTACTTCTATGAATCTATGAATCTATGACATATGGTCAGTCCAGCCCAGGGTGATCATTCACACATCCCCAGAATACAGGACATCCCCTTGGCCAATCAGCAGCAAGGGGTGGAGACACCACAAAAAGGCCACCTTTCTCCCTCCCTGGGTGGGACCCCTGTTCTTCCTGGCCGTGCACTGCCCTAGCTCTAGTCACAGCCAATAGAATTGAGAGAACACTAAGATGTGGGGAGAAGTGGGCCCGCTAGAAGGGAGGGACAGGCTACAACTAGATCTCGACAGGTTACAGGGATGGGCAGATGAGAATAGGATGGGTTTCAATACGGACAAGTGCAAGGTGTTGCACCTGGGGAGGAAGAACCAGCAGCATACCTACAGGCTGGGGAACTCCCTTCTCATCAGCAAAGAGGCAGAGAAGGATCTTGGAGTCACTATTGATTCCAAGATGAACATGGGCCAGCAGTGTGGGGATGCAGTCAGGAAGGCTAACCGTACCTTGTCGTGCATCCACAGATGCATCACGAGCAGATCCAAGAAGGTGATCCTCCCCCTCTGTGTGACATTGGTCAGGCCGCAGGTGGAGTACTGTGTCCAGTTCTGGGAGCTGCACTTCAGGAGGGGTGTGGACAGCATGGAGAGGGTCTAGAGGAGGGCCACTCACATGATTAGGAGGTAGCAGGACAGGCCCTACAAGGAGAGGCTACAGGACATGAACCTGTTCAGCCTCCACAAAAGAAGGCTGAGAGGGGATCTGGTGGCCGCCTATAAACTTGCCAAGGGGGACCAGCAGGCAATGGAAGAGTCTGTGTTCCCAAGCACTACCGGGGGTAATAAGGAACAATGGCCATAAGTTGACTGAGGTAGATTTAGGCTACATATCACAAGGCACTACTTCACTGTCAGGGCGGCTAGGAGCTAGAACCAACTTCCAAGGGAAGTGGTGCTTGCCCCTACCCTGGGGGTCTTCAAAAAGAAGCTAGACAGCCACCTAGCTGGGGTCATTTGACCCCAGCATCCTTTCCTGCCATGGCAGGGGGGCAGACTAGATGATCTGCTCAGGTCACTTCTGACCCTACCAACTATGAAACTATGAAGAACAGGTGACTGATATGCATTTCCACCAACGAACTGAAAAAAATGGACTTTCTGCAGTCAGGTCCCCACTGAGAAGGGTTTAAAAACAGGATGGTCCGGTATAAAAAACAGGACCAATGGCCACCCTAATCCAGCCCCTTTGTGCTTCTATCCCTGCTCTACCCTAACATCCTCCCTGTCCATCCATCTCTACAGGCTCTGTCAAAGCCATTGTGGTGGGACATGACTGTGGGGGAGTCCTCGCCTGGGTGTTCACTGCCCAACACCCCAACCTGGTGGAGAAGCTGATCCTCATGAACACAACACACCCCTCTGCGCTGATCGGTGATGCCCTGAGCCCCAGACTCCTCTCCACTCCACCCCCTGTGCCCAGGCCCAGCAACACCAGGGCAGAGGCAGAGGCAGCATCAGCCCCTCCAAGCAGCAGGAGTCCCAGTGGCTGGTGGGGCCTGGTGGCATCTCAGCACAAGGGCTCCCCCCACACCTGAGAAACAGCCCCCAAGGGCTGGAGCTTACCCCCATCTTCCTACCCCAGCCTCTGGGCTGCAGCTCCTGAAGCAGGGAGACCTATATGTGAATCCAGAGGATCCTCCCTGTGCTAGGAGCCCTGGGTGCTACTGGGGTGGGTGAGGGGAAGGGGACTGCTCTGAGTGGTGGAGAAGGCAGCCCCAGGGCAATGGGTGCAGCAGAGGCTCAGCCCCACTTCACCCACTGAAGAGACTGGAGCTGCCAGGAACCCAATGAATGTGAGGGGGTGGGAGAGGGTCAAATCTTGTGCCATGGGCCGTTTCCAGGCATGCAGGCTGCCAAGCAGAGCAGGGAAGGGGTCAGCAATGGGCAGGGTGGTTCAAGGACATGAGGCACCCCCACCTGTACTGGGCAGAGTATCTGGGGCTGACCCTGGCTCTAGACCTGGCTGCCCAGGTGCTGGGCACAGAGAACCTTGCTTGGAAACAGCAACCTGGCCGAGCCTGGTCCAGCCCCACATGAGACCTAGCCCAGCCTGCACCGCTTCTTCCCAGAAACTGGAGTGCCCCAGGGGCTGGTCCTGGGGCCAGAGCTGGAAGATGGGAAGGAGTGTACCCTCGGCAAGTTTACAGGTGACACCGAGCTGCAGGGAGTAGTAGACATGCTGGATGGTAGGGCTAGGATTCAGAGACCTAGACAAATTGGAGGATAGGACCAAAAGAAATCTCATGAAGTTCAATAAGGACAAGTTCAAAGTCCTCCACTTGAGATGGAAGGATCCCATGCACTGGTACAGGCTGAGGACCAACTGGCTAAGCAGCAGCTCTGCAGGAAGCACCTGGGGGTTACCGTACAGAATAAGCTGAATATGAGCCAGCAGTGTGTCCTTGTTGTGAAGAAGACTAATAACACCCTGGGCTGCATTAGTAGGAGTGTTGCCAGCAGATCAAGGGAAGTGATTCTTCCCCTCTATTCAGCACTAGTGAGGCCACATCTGGAGTGCTGCATCCAGTTTTGGGACCCCATGACAGAAAGGGTGTGGACAAGTTGGAGAGAGTCCAGCAGAGGGCAATGAAAATGGAGAGAGGGCTGGGGGACACGACTTGTGAGGAGAGGCTGAGGGAACTGGCCTTATTTAGTCTAGAGAAAAGGCTGAGAGGGCATTTAATAGCAGCCTTCAAGTACCTGAAGGGTGGTTACGGAGAGGTTGGAACTGGACCAGGGGTGGCCAAAATATGGCCCGTGAGTTGGATCCCGCCCGCCAAATGATTTTACCTGGCCCATGGCTGGCTCCTCTGAAGGAGAGCTGTATCTGGCCAGCGGCTGCTCTGGCTTTCAGTGCCTCTCACCCTTCTCCCTTCCCCATAAAAGCTGGCGGAAGCACCAGCAGCCACTCCCCACTCGGGCTTCTGCCTGGTGAGGGTGTCTGTGCCCTGCTCCGACCCTGCCCCCAGCAAGTCGAAGCTCAGGTAAGGTCCTCCTCGCTGGGGCGGGGAGGGGGTGCGGAGGGAAGAGGGCCAGGAGCTGTGGGTTATCCAGTCTCTGCTGGGCTGGGGCTTGGCAGGGGAATAGGCACTGGTGCTGCACTGTGCTCCCATGTGCCACTTCAGGCTGCACCAGGCCTAGCACAGCTCCTGCCTGGCGCTGAGTCCCCGGTACATGGCTGGGTCAGGCTGGAGCTGCACCAGCCACACCCACATGGCCCAAAGCAGCACGCAGGAGCACAGCGTGGTACCAACCAGGCCACATGCTGGGGATTCAGGGCAAGGGAGAGGATGCAGGGAGAAGCGGGGTCTGTATGACTTGCAGCTCAAAGCCCCCTTGTCCCTTCACCCTCTCCCGTCCCCTCCCCTGTGGCCCCAGCATGTGGCTGGGCCAGGCCGGTGCTGCATTGTATTCCCACGTGCTTCCTCGGGCCACATGGATGCAGCTGGCACAGCTCTTGCTCGACCCAGCCATGGGCCGGAGACCCAAGGCAGAGGAGAGAGAAAAGCAAAAAGGAGGAACAGCTCACCCAAATCTTTGTCCTCTCTGCCCAGGGGTGGGCAATTATTTGGGCTGGAAAGCCACTTAGGGAGCTTGGGTGAGCTGTTGTGAGGGGATGGGGGAACAGGTGCTGACCCAGCCCATGCCAGCTCATCCAAACTCCCTAAGTGGCCCTTGGACCCAAATAATTGCCCACCCCTGAGCTACAGTGTTCTCAGTGGTGGCACATGACAGCACATGGAGCAATGGTCTGTAGTTACAGCAAGGGAAGTTTAGGTTAGACATGAGGAACAACTTTCTCACCAAGAGGGTAATGAAGCACTGGAACAGCTTACCCAGAGGTTGTGGAGTCTCCATCCTTGGAGGTTTTTAAGATCCAGCTAGACAAAGCCTAGGCTGGGATGATATATTTGGGGATGATCCTGCTTTCATCAGGGGGTTAGATTAAATGACCTCCTGAGCTCCCTTCAAGCCCTAATTTTCTCTGCTCCTATGACTCTGTGGCCTCACGGCCTCTATCTGTCCCTCCCCAACAGAGTACTCCATCTGCCACCCCATGCAGCTGCTGCGCTCCTCCTACATGTTCCTGTTCCAGCTGCAGGGCTACGCTGAGCTCATCTTGTCCCTGGGTGACTTTGCGGTGAGAGCAGGGCAGGGGTTTCAGAGAGAGTCTGACCTTCCCCCCACTGGAAACCCCCCAGGAGATCTGCAGTGGGTGGGGTGCTGTGCTGGCTGAGCCCTGGGATCCCGCTGAGCAGATGGGTCCCTAGATCAGAGCCCAGCCCCTGCTTTCACAGCCTCATGTCACCATCTCCAGCACGAGTTGCTCCTTCTCCAGGTCCAGGTCCAGCTCCAGCCCCAGCAGGTTCCCCCTTCCCACAAGGAGTCTGTTCCCTCCCTGCCCTACTGGGAGTCCTGTCCCTGGTGCCCCCCTTGCTGGCTGCAGAGGTTTCTCACATGCCCTCACCACCTGGTGCTGGCAGAGCAGTCAACCTGGGGAGGAGTGGCTCTGCCCTCCCTGGCAGGGGCCTGGCCCAGACCAAGTGGTCCCATGCTGGGGCCTGCTTGGGGAGACACAGCAGATGCCTGGGAGTGGGTGATGGAGCTGTTCCCCTCCTGAGGGTAGATCAGTTGTGCCTGTTGGGTCTGTGTGGCCCTGGAAGCCCCTGGCTGAGTCAAGGTGAACAGTGTGTGAAGCCACAGATGCCCAGTTTGTGTCAGTAGCCAGATGGGGGGTTGGTGGTTGGGGAAGGCTGCGGCACTGGGTATCTGTGCTGCCTGGGGCTCCCTGCCCCAGCTGGAGCTCAGTGGCTGGCAGGGACTGGGGTGCGGACCTGTAGCTGGCCCCAGCCCCCATCACCTCAGTCGTGTCTGTCCCGCTGCAGCTGCTGAAGTGGTTCATGAGCAGCAGGATTGCAGGAATCCAGAACCTGCAGCAGTGCCACACGGAGCAAGAGCTGGAGGCTTACATCTGCGGCCTTTCCCAGCCAAGCAGGGTGACCGCAGCACTTAACTATACAGCCCTTTCCTGGCCCAGCCCAGGGCTGAGGGGCTGGAGGGGCTTCAGTGACAAGACCTCCTGAGGGAGAGGAGGATCTGTGCCACTGGGAGCCCCAGGGCTGCTGCCTGTTTGGCCCCCAGCTCCCACTCAGGTAGATGGGGCCAACTGTGCCAGGTACTGCCAGTCCCCTGGGTGCAGCTCCATGCCCTGGACCCAATCCACCACTCTATCCCCAGTCATGCGCTCACCACTTCTGGGATAACTAGCCAAATGCCCGTCATGAATGACGGATTTCAAAGGAGTGTTTACATGGCTGGCCTCAAAGGCTGGCCCTGCCTCTGCCCATTTTGTTGCCCCTCACTGCCAAGCCACAGCCCCCCAAGACCTGCTGCTGCCCCGCACTCCCAGCCCACTG
>NW_005842711.1:666691-671615 GCF_000455745.1 Alligator sinensis
GCCTCTCGTGGCTGCTCAGCCCCCGGAGCACAGGCACTAGTCCCTGTGCTGCCTCCGGCCACGGAGTTCCCCACTGCCCTCCAAGCCCCCGCCCCACCACCTTCCCCTGCTGGAGAAAAGGAATCCTGCCCACTGCCCTGTCGCAGCTGCAGCCCCCACTCCCCCTGCCCTGACCAAATGTCTGCGTTTTTCCTTTGCTCCAGGGGTGGGAGCAGGGGAAGGGCGATCGCAGGCAGCAGAGAGCACCACATGGTTCTGCACACCTCTACAGCTGTAGGCAGGTCCATGTGTCCTCTCTGCTGCCTGTGATCACCCTCCCCTTTGTACCAGTGGAGCAAAGGGAAATCCCGGACAACCTGCTGGGTGGAGATTAGAGGGCTTAAAAAGAGCAGGACACATCCAGGGAAACCCAGACGAATGGTAACCCTATCTCAGTGGTGATGCATGCACACTTGATCAAAAGCATTATGGACAGACAGACTAAGCCCTTTATTATATCAGAATAACTCTAGGGATAATAATTCTGGGATAATAACTCTGTTCCCCTCATGTGCCCTTCTGCTCCAAACCCTTGCTGTCATGCTGTAGCCCCAGGGAGGAATCACAGAATCAGAGAAGTGAGGCTGGAAGGGACCTCCAAAGGTCACATCTAGTCCAACCCCCTGCCTGAGGCCAGATCAGCCCATTCCAAACCATCCCAGACAAATCCATCCACCCTGACAATACAAGACATGACACCCAAACCACAGGCAAAGCAGGGAAACCACAGCAGATAACACCATGTTTCTGTCAAAAGCTTGTTAATATACACTCAAGAAATCTTAGATAGAGGCCATGCCCCTGCTACAGAGGAAGGCAAAACCCCACACAGTTCACACCAATCTGACCATGGGGTAAAATTTCTTCCTGACCCCAACTATGAGAATTGCTCTGGTTCTAAGCAGAGGCAAGACCCACTACCCAGGTACCTCCAGGACTGAATCCCAGCAGGAGCATTGGCACAGCTCCGTCACCATCTCCAACCAGGGCTGTAGCCAATGCCCAATGCCTCTGAGGGAGGCTTAAATACCCTTGACACATAGCAGAAAGGTGTGGCGGGAGCAACCAGTGATGCCCAGAAACCTGGAAACCCCCCATAGTAGAATATGGGCATTGCTACGCCTACATCATCCCCAACAAGTAGTTGTCAAACTTCTTCTGAACACCTCCAGTAATGGAGAGTCCACAACTTCCCTAGGCTACTCTCACATCGCCTTGCTATTATAACAGTGAAGAAGTTTGTCCTGATATCCTATCTAAACCTACTTTATTACAAAGGAGGTTGTGGGCCTTTCAGAGCCATGCTGAGGGGGTGCATCAACCTCCAGGGTCCCCTCTCACATTGGGACTTGCCCCACTATATGCTAGTGGGTACAGGTGCCCCCGAGAGAAGAAGGCTCCCAGCACAGAGAGCCCAAGGTCTGTGTGCCTCGGGGCTGAACCAGGGATCACTGGGGAAGGGTGGGGGCCGCTTTAGGACCCAGTGCCCGAGGGAGTTCTCCCCTGTATCTTTCCCTCCCCCATGCAGGAGGCCTTTTGTGAAGAAGACTGTACTGACACCCACACTGGTGATCTGGGGGAAGAAGGACGTGTTCCTGGAGGTTGGGCTCCTTGCAGTCCTGCAGCGGTACTTCCACCACGGGTGCCGCATTGAGCTCCTCCCCCAGTGCAGCCATTGGGTGCCCGAGGACCAGCCGGAGAAGGTCAATCAGCTGATGTGGGCCTTCCTGCAGGACAGCAGATGAGGCAGTGCTGCAGCAGGGGTGGGGCCTGGGGCTGGGACCAGGACCCCATGGCAGAGACAGGCCTTGGGCAGTATTCATCTATGCACCTAGGGTGGTTTGTGCCTCTCCCTCCTGACCTGCTGGCTGTGTGCCTGGAGATTCAGTCCCAGACAGACAGCTTGAGAGAACCTGACCTCTCCCCACAACTCCCCCTCCTAAGCATGGCAGAGAAGCCTGAGTGCCAAGGGCCCATAACAGTGGCTGCAGCAGGATTCCCCACATTCACAGGCCAGCAGGAACTCCCTGGATGCCATCCTGTCACCTGCCAGGATGGCTCCCTGTGTCCCCTGAGCTTGGCCTCTCTACAGGTTGTCCCAGACTGGCTTGGAGTCTGATGTGGTCCCAGATAACCTTCACTCTGCCCTGCTGCCCTGCCTGTCACATGCCAGCATCTCTGCCTCCTGTCTCCAACTATGAGCAACTCCTCTTCTTCCACCTCAAGACCTCAGAGGCCACAGTAGGGGTGATGCTATTCAAACCTGGCATCATGGGCCTGACAGGTTCCCAGACTTGCATGGGAAAGTGTATGGGGCACTCATGAAGGCAGCTGTGGCAGTCATGTATGCGGGCACAGCTGGCTTGGCATGAGGGAGCAGAAGGTGAGTGGCAGTGGCCAGTGCACATGGTGACTCTGTTAGGGCCCCAAGTCCACTTTGCCCTGGGCCAGGCCGGGAAGGGCTGTGCCAATGCGAATTGTTGCATTTACCTCTTGGAGCCTCTGTCCAAGTACCTTCCTGCTTCACTTGCTGTGCTGGTAATAAAGGGCTATTCTCACACAGGGATGACCCGGTGAGCTCTGTTTATTGACAGCATCTGCGCTGGGAACCAGTCCCTCCCCACCAGTAGGGCCCAGTTGCCCCCAGTAGGAGCAGGGTTAGAAATTCCCTGCTAGGCAGCAACCTGTTCAGGTGAGCACTGTCCCTCCCTGGCTCCAGCCCTGTGCTGCTCTGTGGCTGCCAGCGCTCCAGGGATTTGGCCTGTCCCTGTCTCTCTAACCTACCCTGCTCCGGCCAATGGTTGCAGCCCTGATATGGGGAGGGGAAAGGTGAACATGGGCAATGGGCATGAAAGTATGCACCTCTCCAGACAGCACTGCAGGGGTGAATTGGCATCTTTGGGGTTAGGGTGTGCCTTCCTGCTTTCCACCAGTGCAGCACCCAGTGCAGTGCAGAGAGCATTTACCATCAGGCCCTGATTATGAGACAAGATCAGCCAGTGTGTCTGGGGACAGAGTCAAGGTCATGGTGGTGGTTGAAGCCAGGATGCCTGAGTCCCACAGGCTTCCCTGTCCCATGGCTATCATGCAGTCACACCCGCAAAGACCCAGCGCAGCCTCCCATTCCCCACCATAAGTCTCAACCCATCTTGTAAGCTCCTAGTACTTCTAGGCCTCTGCCTGAGTGAAGTTATGCTGTGGAAGCCCACCTGCTCTCAGTATCTCTTCATTTGCTGTGAGTGCTCTGGAGCCTGGTTTGCCCCTGTCAGGACTCTGGCCTGAGCACTTTGATGAGAAAGTTACCGGGTCAGCGAAACCCCAAATTATAACTAACATCAAAACGAAACTTCATGAGTAGATGGTGCTGTCAGAAAGATTGAAGGGAGCTTTCACACATGCCAACCGTGACATCATCACCTTACAGATTTTAATATCCTCAGTCTATGCCAGCTGTGTCTTGGCATCAAAGGGAGGTCCCTTGCAGGGTTACCACCCCTTTAGATCAGGTGTCAGTGAGTCTTTCCACTGATGCTTGCTATAGGCAGCAAATCTTCACCCCTTGGGAGTACCCAGAATTCCTGCCCTCACTGCTGATCCTCATCCCCGAGATTGATGGCACAGAGGTCATAGAATCAAAGGACCAGAAGAGATCTGTAAGATCATCAAGTCCAGTCCCCTACAATGGGCAAGAGGTCATTGGGGTCAAACGAGCTCAACAAGGTGCGTGTCTGGCCTTCTCTTGAACACCTCCAGGGATGGCAATTGCACCACTTCTGCTGGGAGTGTGTTCCAGATTCTAGTTACCTTTACAGAAAATAAGTTTTTCGTTATGTCCAGCCTAAATTTTTCGTCAGTTAGCTTGTCCCATTGGTCCTCATCCTCCCACAGTATGCCTTTCTGAAAAGTTGCTCCCCTAGATCTTGGTGTTCACCCCTGACATGCTTGTAGGCGGTTATCAAGTCACCTCTCAGTCTTATCATAGAATCATAGAAGTAGGGTCGGAAGGGACCTTGTAGATCTTCAAGTCCGACCCCCTGCCTGGGCAGGAGGGAAACTGGGCTCAAATGACCCCAGCTAGGTAGGCATCGAGCCACTTCTTAAAGACCCCCAGAGTAGGAGCCAGCACCACTTGCCTTGGAAGTTGGTTCCAGATCCTAGCTGCCCTAACTGTGAAATAGTTCCTACGGATGTCTAATCTAAACCTACTCTCCAACAACTTGTGGCTGTTATTCCTTGTTATCCTGGGGGGCGCTAGGGGAAACAAGGTCTCCCCCAAACCCTTCTGGTCCCCCCAGTGAGTTTATAGACAGTCACAAGGTCCCCCCTCAGCCTTCTCTTGTGAAGGCTGAACAGGTTCAGGTCCCATAGCCTCTCATTGTAGGGTCTGCCCTGTTGTCCCCGGATCATGCGGGTGGCCCTCCTCTGAACCCTCTCAATGTTGTTGTCCACATCCCTCTTGAAGTGGGGTGCCCAGAACTGGACACAGTACTCCAGCTGTGGACTGACCAGTGTCACGTAGAGGGGGAGGATCCCCTCTTTGGCCCTACTTGAGATGCACCTGTGGATGCACGATAGGGTCCGGTTAGTCCTGCCGACCGTGACCTCGCATTGTCGGCCCATGTTCATCTTGGAGTCAACGATGACTCCAAGATCCCTTTCTGCCTCCATGCTCTCAAGAAGGGAGTTCCCCATCTTATAAGTGTGCTGCTGGTACTACTACCCAAGTGCAGCACCCTGCACTTGTCCGTATTGAAACGCATCCTGTTTTTGTCAGCCCACCCTTGCAACCTATCCAGGTCTTTCTGCAGTCTTTCCCTCCCTACTAGTGTGCCCACCTCACCCCAAATTTTGGTATCATCAGCAAATTTGAACAGGTTGCTTTTCA
>NW_005842711.1:671730-674871 GCF_000455745.1 Alligator sinensis
GCGACACCTGCATCCAATGCTTTTGTGACCTGATCGTAAAAGGCAATCAGGTTGGTCTGACATGACCTGCCCCTAATGAAACCGTGCTGGTTGCCCTTGAGCATCATCCCCGATGCCTGCCCATCACAGTTGTGCTCCTTGATGATCTTCTTAAAGAGTTTCCCCAGGATTGAGGTAAGACTGATGGGCCTATAGTTGCCCGGGTCCTCCTTCCTCCCTTTTTTAAAGATGGGGACCACATTGGCTATCTTCCAATCATCTGGAACCTGGCCCGAGCACCACGAGCGCTCGTAAAGCCATGCCAAGGGCCCTGCAATAACCCCTGCTAGCTCCCTCAACACCCTGGGGTGGAGAGCATCTGGACCTGCTGACTGGAACACATCCAGCCCCTCCAGAAGCACTCTAACCCGGTCCTCCTCAACCTTAGGTCTTGAGGCGTTCCCCTCGACTCCATCTTGAAACACGGTGGGGGAGTCCCGGTCCCTGCACTTCTCTTACTCAGACTGAGCAGACTCAGTTCCTGGAGTCTCTCCTCATAGGGCCTATCCTCCAGGCCCCTTATCATGCGGGTAGCCCTTCTCTGTACCCTTTCGAGTTTATCCACATCTGTCCTGAAGCGTGGTGCCCAGAACTGGGCACTGTACTCTAGCTGTGGCCTCACCAACGCCAAATAGAGGGGGAGGAGCACCTCTCTGGATCTATTGGCAATGCTGATCCCCATCCCCAAGAGTGATGGCACAGAGGTCATGTGTTGCTAGGCCCTGCCATAGAGGCAAGATTAGGCAATTGCTATGTAGACATTGTACCTGGGGACCCTCCATCCCCACCCCTGGAGCAACCAGACAGGCTGTGAACAAAGGGCTAGAGAGCCCTTGTTTAGCAGTGCTCGTGCAGCTTACCACCACTATATAAGCTGCAGAACTGAGCCTGCAGATAGCAGGATGTTGCTTTGCTGATCAAGGTAAGTAGCAGCTCCTGGGCCCTGTTACAAGGGAGCTGCTGCTAAGGGTCAGTATACATGCAACACTGCCAGCACCAGGACACAGCTCGAGCTCCCAGAGTCAGGGGTGTCCAAGACAATCCCAGCTTTTTCTTTAAAAAAAGAATAAGGCCCTGCCTAGCCTGGCTGGCTAAACAGCTCCAATGAATTGCAGCTCAGGAAGGAACCTTACAAAGAGTGGGAACTTGGCTGCAGTTCCAGGGAGGAGAAATTAGGGTATCACAGGGGCGCACAGAGAAAACCAGGAAGGCCAAGAAAGATGCAGCTGGCCAGACACAAATGGGAGCAGAAAAGCCTTGCGCCAGTATGTCAGAAGATAGAGGGCCTCTGCTGCTGCCTCTGCCCTGGTTCTGCTGGGCCTGGACACAGGGGGCAGAGTGGAGAGGAGCCGGGGGGCTCAGGGCATCACTGCTCAGCACAGATGGGTGCATAGTGTCCATGATGATCAACTTCTCCATCTGTGATGGGGTATCAGGCGACAAACACAAAAGTAATGACTTCCCTCTCCCCAGTCGTGTCCTGCCACAATAGCCTGGGCAGAGCCTGCAGACACGGATGGATAGACAGGCCACTGTAACAGGGCTGGGCCCTGTTACTATGGGAGCAGGGAAGCCTGAGCAGCCACACACCCTGGGAGCACCTCCATGCCCACCCCCAGACCTGGACGGACTCACTAAGGCTGAGGATCCAGGTCCTGGGAGCGAGTCTCCTAGCAAGGGAGCTGACACAGGTTTGGTGAATGAGGAAGAGCCAGCCATGTGTGCCAGCAGAGGGAGAGAATAAAAGATACTCAAAGCAGCTTCAGGGGCAGCTGCAGGGCAGGGAACTGCCTGGAGCATGGGGTTACTGGGAGGGGCTGAGAGCAGGGCTCCCCCAATACTTGGTTGCTTTGTTTCTACAAGCCAGCAGGCTCTGCAAAGACTCTGAAAGATAAGAGGTGACCAGAAGGTGAAGCCGGGGAAGAAGCAGGCCAAGAGCTAAGTGTTAGTTTATTCACTTAACTTGGCTTGCTTGTTTTGCATTTCTATCAACCCCCAAGTGGCCTCAGGGTGTTATCTACTAGCTCTTGTTGTGTCTTACTGTGTTTTCCTTGCACTGTCCCTTTAAGGCCAAAGCCTGGTGCTCAGCTCTGCAGGTTCTGTTACTTCCTGGCAGTTTTGCAGCACTGGGGGCTCCTGTTCTCTGCCATGTGGAGCCGGGGCATCCTTGGTTCCTGTCCCTCCACAGGACTGGACTGGGTCAAGTCAGAGCAGTTATCAGTTATGCAGACTTCTACTGAGGGCAGCTGTTAAGATCCACCTGGATATGATTCCAGAGAGTTATAGTAATAAGTGGCTGTTAGTTCAACACAGCAGGCAGTGTCCAGAGTGTTGTTGCTGAACCCACAACATATCCTCTGGCGACGAGGATGGGATCCTTTGGTGAGAAGACACCCCTAGATTGTGGGACGCCATTCTGAGACCAGGCTGTGTTTCTGATCAGAGGGAAGTTTTGTTTTTCTTCTTTTCTCTCTATTAGGGCTGATGTTAGTTAAGATGGCTACAATGGGGCACATAGAAGAATTTGATGCGAGCCAGCCGGCTTCTTGGGACTCTTATGCTGAGAAGCTATCCTATTACCTGGAAGTCAATGTCATGGTAAAAATGACACAGTAAAATTTCTTCCGAACGCTCAGTTTATTAACTGCTAGCAGTGAGAAAAGCTGAAGCAACTCTGCCTGGGCGTGGCCAAGCTCCAGCTTTTACACAACAGTGTAAGCAACTTTGGGGTGCAAACAACGGTACCATATATGGTCATTCAGGAAATGGGTTCTTTATGCTGGCACCGCATAGTACTTTTGCACTATCCTTATACTTCCCGCTCACTTCTCTGCCTACTTAACAAGTTCCCTCAGAGTTAATGGCCTCCGGAGCCATCTCAGGTGACTGGCTTCCACAATCCCTCCTTTTGGCCAAGCTACGCTCAGGCCAACCCATAATGCTACCATTAACTCCCATCCAGGAAGAGCACACACCAACTGCTGAAGCTTCCTTAGCCTGACGAAGGGTTTTTGAACCCGAAAGCTTGCTTAATAACTATTCTCCAACTATTTGGGTTGGTCTAATAAAAGATATCAAATTCACCCAAGGAACCTTGTCTGC
>NW_005842711.1:682235-683471 GCF_000455745.1 Alligator sinensis
GAACCAACTCCTTGTATTTTGTCTCCTCGTATGCAATGCTGGAGCATCATGCTAAACGCATATGACTATACACTCGTGTACAAACTTGAGAAAACGATTGCAAATGCTGATGCATTGAGCCGCCTACCACTACAAATACCTGATTGTGCTACTCCTCCACCAGCGGAAGTCCTCTTGCTGGAATCCATGCCAGAAACCCCTCTTCAAGCTGATCAGATAGCAAGGATAACTACAGAAGACCCTATCCTTGCCTGTGTCCTCAACTGGGTGTGGAGGGCCTGGCCTGCAGACAAATTGGCTGAGAAATTCAGGCATTTTCATCATGTCAGAATGAGCTGTCTGCACACAAGGGTTGCCTCTTGTGAGGAAATGGTGTTGTAATTCCAGAAGCAGGATGCCAAATCATACTGACAATGCTGCACGCAGCACACCCAGGCATTGTGAGGATGAAAGCACTGGCTAGAAGTTGTGTGTGGTGGCCAGGTATGGACAATGACACAGAAAGGGTTGAGAGGGAGCGCAGCATTAGTCAAGCAACCCATCATAATCCACCAAAGGCACCAGGATTCCCTTGGGAAATGACAAAGGAACTCTGGTCATGCATCCACATTGATTTTGCTGGCCCTTTTCAAAGTAAGAATTTCTTAATTGTTGTTGACTCGTACTCAAAATGGCTTGAATGATTACTGTCTCAACTCTTACATCAGCTGCCACTATAACAGCTCTCCGTCAGCTGTTTGCAGCCCATGGGGTGCCCGACACTATCGTTTCTGATAATGGCAGCGCATTCACCTCGGCAGAGTTCCAAGATTTTGCCAGCCACAACCTCACTCAAACTGTTACCATTACACCTCGCAGGCCACAGGCCAGTGGGTAAGCTGAGCAAATGGTGCAGACTAACAAGGATGCCCTTGAAAGGATTGTTGTAGGAGACTGGCCTACCAGACTGGCCAGATTTCTGTTTGCTCAACATGTAATTCCTTGCCCTACAGCAGGGTCTGGCCCATCAGAGCTTCTTATGGGCCATCGTCTCAAGACATGCTGTGGTGGGAGAAAACTCCCTAGAGTTCGTTATCTAGCTGCAATAGGGACCAGACAACACGGGTAAAGAATTGACAGCCGTTTATTTGCTCGAGCAAAGACCATAAAGCCAGCAAAAGGCAAAATGGCCCCCCCTAAAGGGTGGAGCGTTCTTTTATACTTTTTTACAACAAGGCAAGACTACAGGGTTAACAA